>NC_060891.1:19724378-19881878 GCF_014805685.1 Silurus meridionalis | reverse complement strand
GTAACTTGCTGACGTGAGCAAAGCATGTAGCAAGAGAACAAGAACTCATTGAGTACAGGCACGATTTTGTGTAATGAAATTTGGTGACTGGTAATTTTTTTTGCAGGCCTCTTTTTCCATTTCTAAATTTCTAAAGGAGGCAGTGAAACAGGCTGATCTAATAGGTGTATGTTTACAGTGCCCCAATGACCATAATGGCAATTTCGCTTATACTAAGGATTGCATGTGATGCAAAAAGCAAAAAATATATAAAGGGTTCTTTCATTTAAAATAATGTTACTTGGTTCCCTTTTTGGAGTCTCCTTAAAATTAGACAAGGCTTTATAAATGTGGCTTGGAGAGTAAATTCTCTCTATTATTGATCACTACACACACACATACACACACAGACAAATTAAGTCTTTAGAAGTCTGAACTATTGTGAAGCACAGCCAAAGATAATCTCCATCTCCAAACATCTCCACTCAGATTTTGCAGCCTGGTCATTATAACGTAGGTGATGATTTTTTTTGTAAGTGGATGAAAAAGTTCAGTGGGTAATTGGAACGTCTGGAAACCGCTCATCCATTGCTTTATTAGGATGATGGAAGCACCTTGAAGGCATTTCCAAGATGAAGTGGAAACAAGCAAGCTTTGTCTAGAGGCCTGTGCTGGAGAGCTGGGTTTGGCCTTAACATCCCAGAACACAAGGTGGCCTATGGGTAAATGCCTGAGCTGTTATTTAATGTGGCTTTCACAGGCAGGCCAAGGTGAGAGCTGTCTGCCAATTATGACCTCTCTGACAACCACAAATACCCAGTAGTGCTGGAGAGCAATCCAGAAACTAATACTGAAGCTTAGATGTAGGCTTTAATGTGCAGTCTTTGCAATATGCACTGTCAAATATGACTAATGAGCAGTTACAAAATCCCACCAAAGAAGTGGTGTGTGTCTGAGAGGAACACATCCGGAAAGACTTGATCATTAATCAGGTTCCAGCTGTCTTAACTCCCTACCTAATACAGTGAGTGCATAGGCTTTGGTGCAAATGTAAAAGAGCTCAGTTTATTAGCTCATTTATTTCCCGAAGCTCATAGTTCAGTATATTCTCCGGTGTTGCTTATGTCAATCTTTTTTGGAAAATAAGACTTGACCTCCATAGCAGCAATGCTTTAAAAAAAAAAAACAGGGCAAAAACCATAAAACAGTTGGTTCAAAGTTTAAGACATTTTTAAAAACCACTAATATACTCCGAGATAGAAATAAATCATTGAAGTCATATAATTGCATAGAAAACAAAGGCAGGTTTTTGAACTCAGAACTCAGGCTCATCTTCACAAAAAGCAGAGCATCATTATAGAGAAATGATGCTAGATATATTTCAGTGAGATTTTGATTAATGTGTAACAGTTGTACAGTAATAAATGGCTTAATATTTCATAATATTAATGTCATAATAAAAGACAAGGACTTGGCCTTCTTTAAAAGGAACACATTAGAAGAAACCATGTGAAAGCCACAGTACATTTGGTTCAAAGTTCAAAGGAAATGTCTTAAAACCACTAAGAGGCTCTAAGATGCTTAAAGTCAATTCACAGGGGAAAATAAGACAAAGTTTTCAAAACACTGGGGAAAATTGATGTGCTTAGATCAGTGAAGCTTATAATTGTTTAACCAATGTGGAATAAATGCCTTCAAATTTCATTTTGTAAGATTACAGATGCTGCAAAGCAAACTGTATTAATGTTGGTATTTGTTACTATAAACAATTTCACACACTCCCTAATCCATAAATCACAATGAAAAGATGTCCAACTATGTCATATGACCAGAAATCATACATGTATATTGTTTTTTTTTGAAGTGAGGTCTATGCCACAATCTTGAACCTCTAATCGTCTAACCAGTGTTGATGTGTAATGCTGCAAAAAAGCTGAATTTGGAGAGTCTACAGACCACATACCCCACATCCCTGACAGAAAAAACACAGGGATCTGGCTAAGGCAAATCACACACACTCACACAGACCAGGACAGAACAAGTGGACTCATATTTCACTGTGCGCTTCTACCCCTACACTCACACAGTCCCGAGTGCATTATTGGACTCTAGACGACCATTGCAAAGTCGTTTCAAATGACAAAGGGCTGTCTGTTCACAACGATATTCTTCTGGTGAGATATTTTCTCCCAACATCCATCTCATTTGTGAGGGCAGCAACTGTGCGTGCAGTTTCAGACACTTGAGGCTTAGCATTTGAGAGTAGTACAACCCCAATTCAAAAAGATAATATACAGAATGCAATATTCTGCAAATCTCATAAATCCATATTTTATTCACAATAGCTCATAGAAAACATGCTCAATGTTTAAACTGAGGTAATGTACCATTTTAAATGAAATAAAACGCCACAAAACGTCTCAACTATGTTTACCACTGTGTAACATCCTCTCTTCTTTTAACAACAGTGTGTATACCTCTGGGAACTGAGTTGCTGGAGTTTTAGAAGAGGAATGTGTCCCATTTGTGTCTGCTTAACAGTTCTGGGCCTTTTTTGTCATATTTTTCATTTCATGATGCGCCAAATATTTTAAATTGGTGAAAGATCTGTTCTGCATGCAGACAGCCAACTTTATTGCCACAAAGCCATGCTGTTGTAATATATGCAGTATTGCACTGTCTTGCTGAAATATGCAAGGCCTGATGTTGTCTGGATAGAATCATATGTTGCTTTGAAACCTGTATGTACCCATCAGCACTGAGCTGAGTGCTGATAATAAGCTTAATCATCCCTCTCCTCTTTAGTCTGGAGATCTCTCTAGATTCTCTGAATATTTTGATGATATTATGTACTATAGATGATGAGATATTTAAAGTCTTTGCAAATTTATAATGAGGAACATTATTCTGAATTGTCCTTTCTTTACTTCTATGTTCTACTTTTGTTAAACTGTCCCAACTTTTTTGAGATGTGCTTCAGCCATCAAATTCCAAATTACCTTATTTTTTCTTTAAATGGTACATTTCCTAAGTTTAAACATTTGATATGTTTAATTTGTTCTACTGTGAAGAAAATATGGGTTTGTGAGAAAACATCTCAAAATGTTTAACTACCAATCATAATCAGGATGTACTTTGTTTACAAAACTGTTTTAGTACCCAATTCTGTCTTAGCATTAAGCAATTTCAATGTTTAGAGCATAAACATGACCAAACTTCAACTAAAAGTGCAGCAAACCCCACCCCACTATTTACTTCCACGTGTTCCAACCTTTTCACATGTCAGCTGGATAACTTTATTTTTTACCACTGCACTGTGATAGTATAATAAGATGAAAAATAGAAATGAGATATACTAAAAAGAGAGTGCTAACTGCATTATTCTGTATACATGCTTCAACTCTAGTGAACCAGAATAGTCACAAGCCAGAAAGCCGTTACAGTGATGCTCTCTGGAATGTTGGGCATGGATGCTTGTGGAATGGTTAAGATTCAAGTTCAGAATGTTTTGAGAATTGGTTGAAACCTTAGACAGCCCAGAAATGCAGGAGCCAAAAGCAACCAAGTTCATAAATAGGAAGGCTTCTTTAAAATATAAAAGATATTTAGGGCTGTAGTCACTTTTACAATTTCTCACAGACATCATGAATTGGATAAAGACATAAATTAGACTCTGACAATCTCAGTGAATAGATTAGGTCTGAAATTACATAGTCATGGTTGGGACAAGTGAATAATAATGAAAGAAAAAACGCACAGCCACATTTGCCAATACTGCCACTGAAACAACTGCCAATTGACTGAACTCACCAAGCATTCAGCAAAAAAAAAAAAAAAAAAAAAAAAAAAAGCTGGGAAAATTCCTAAACTTCACTAGTATAAAATTAATAATGATGGCCGAATGCACAATTAAACAAGGATTAAAGCATAATTGTTACATTACTGCAAAACTTAGATGGGATTTATTAGTTACGCCAACTATGGAACATATTGCATACTGAAGCTTTCTCCAAGAGTCAATCAAGAAAACAAATGTGAACATTTTAATTATACTGTTTGTGTGCCAGTTATATAATATATGGAGACCAAACAAGTAGAAAAAAAAAACAATACTAAAGATATACACCTAACCTATTTATAGCTTCCACAGAATGATAATACCTCTTGTCTGAAACTGAATTTGATTAATGTGTTGCCAAAGGAAATGCACACAAATCTAGCGATAATAAGCAAGTAACAAAATACACAGCTGCCAGGATACCTGAGTTTTGATGGAAGAATGTTTCACCATACATATACACAGATGCATATATACATATGTATTGGCAGCAACAGACAGACACATACATCACTCTATCCTTTAAACCCCATGCTGATGACCTGGCGTCACTGCCTGCGTGCAGACGGACACACACGCAGACGGAGGAAAAAGCGCTTAGTCTGATTTATAGCATAAACAGGGGCCAATATTTTCAGTGGCCACGGGCCATAAGGGTGTGTGTGTGCCTCTGTGTAGGTTAAATGGCATTGCACAAGATTGAGAATATTTGATGCAGCTCGCCCTGTGTCAGAAATGGGTTGGGAGCATTTTGGCATGCATGAATAGAAGGCAAGAGCTTCTTTGTGTGGAAGTTCTCATAATAAATCTAAAGGGCTGAGAAGTCCTGCTTTGTATAGTCAAATATTGACATTTGCATTTTATATCATGGGTATTAGAAGAAGGTGAAGGTCAAGATCCAATAGATGACTTGCTTACAGGTGTATGGATTAGAAATGGGAGTGTGAATTTTTGAGCTGGGGCTTGAGGTTACCATTTTTGACAAATGCCATGAACTCTGAACAAATGCAACACCTGTTTTTAACTTGAAGCAGAAAATAAATGAATACTTCCCTGTCCAAATGTTGTCAACTTTATTAAACAAGTTATGGTGTCACTTCATTAATCAGACCAAAGAAGGTAAATACACTTTTCTTTCTCAATGAGCTGACTTCAAGTAAATCATTTAGAGAAATGCATGAAACTATATATATATATATATATATATATATATATATATATATATATATATATATATATATATATATATATATATATATATATATATATATATATATATATATAAAATTGCTAAGAGTCGCTGATTTTTGGCTTTAGTTTCAATTCCGAATGTTTTAACGTTCATTGATTTGTTTTGCTATTGGAGTTTTTAGGTCTAACCAGTTGATGACCTCTGCTTTACAATGATCTATGATTATTATTTTTGCTGCATAATAGTCTCTCAAATCTTTTAACATAAGCTTAAACAATATCTCTCATGTACAGTAGGCCTACAGGAATACAGGATACAGTAAATGTTATACTATTCATATTCATCTTGATGTTATTAGCAGAGTGTCTGGGATTTAATTTTTTAAAGAGAAAGTGATTTGAAATGTGTAGACAAAGTGCGTAAAAGGAGAAGCACTCCTTGCACATTTTCTACAGACTGCTGACATCTCAACAGTTATGGTCTATTATGAATAGATTTTTGTTCTCTCATCAAACAGCATTCGCAACTTTCTCATCCATCATTATCCTCGAGCCAATTTTCTCTACTTTACAATACTTTCTGCTTGTCCTTCCCTCTCCTTTTCTATTCATGTCATTACTTATATTGATTATGCCATGATTTCAGAAATGAAAAAGACTATTGTGAGTTTGTTGGTCCACTCCAGCGTCATACTTATGTTTGGCGTGTCTCCACATTAAGGTTGTTTCAGTAAGTAGGGTGCGGTCACATACAAACTCAGCAACCTTTAGTAAGAGTTCTGGCCTTAACTTCACCCCAATCTGTCTGTAAGCACTCAGTACCTTTGGCTTTGCACCATACAAACTCAACTGGATCTGTTGTGCTCAACACGTTTTTGCATGAAATAGGGTCAAGTGGAGCAGATGGCAATTCCTTTGCATACTTTTGCAGGGTTACAGTTTCATTTGACATGCTTTGTGTCATGACTTTACTGCCCACATTAAGCATAGTCATGTGACGTAAGTGAACATTTAATCTGATACAGCTAAATGTCAAATGCCTCTTCCAGAAAGTGAAAAGAAAGTGGCCAAATGTCCTTAGTCTTTTCACAGTGACTTTATATTAGTAGATTCATAAGGTCTGTATAGGTTATAGTTTGTGTGTCTTAATAGCTAAGTCCATCCTGACTTTAATTACGACCTGGCTAACAGATACAGTTAAAGAAGCCCTTCACATTCTTCTATTTAATAGATTTTCACAAACAGACTACTCTTTTTATCATTTTATCATCACACCAAACACTAATGCACGCAACAGGAGAACCATCATTGATGGTCAGGAATTCAGGAATCATTCATATATCATAAAGCTCATGCAAATTAATATTCTGTACATGCAAAAATTTTATATGTTTTAACTGAAAAGTTGTATGTATTATGAATGGAGCACCTTTGCAGACAGAGTTTAATAGCTGAAACCCTGGAGTGCAGCCACAGTGGTAGGAGCCGGCTGTGTTTGTACACTTTCCATTCAGACATGCTGCCTTGTCCTCACATTCATCGATATCTGCAAGATATCACATGACATATTGACAATGGACTAATTAGCACCCTTCAAAAGGACAAGTAAAAATGTTATTGTATATTGGCAATACAAAATTTGCATTCTTGAAATTGTTGTAATTCCTAAAGTTCTTAAAAAACGTAATAATGACTTTGTTTTTTTAAGAAACAATATTGTTGACTATGCTGTTGACAAACTGTGCGGGAATGATTGTGGGGTGAACACATCTCAAATACCTTCTTTACTCCTGAAGAAGCCCTTCTGAATGAACACTTATAATGCAAAGCATGGATTGACATTTATTTATTTGGCTTGTACAATATTCAAAGTGACTTAAAATGAAGACAGTATGCAGTTGGACAGTTTAGGATTAAGAACCTTGCTAAAAGACCCTAGACTGATGTGTACATTAGTAGTTCAGACCATCAAAATGTTTCATCATGGCCTACTTCATCATGGCCTACTTTGTCCTACAAGTAAAAAGTCCCCACTGGCACTTTGCAGCTAATGATCTGGTGTTTATTGTGCAAAACAGAGACGCCTATTAATGTTCATAGCGGCACCCAAACAGTACGTCTGACAGCCTTAGGCTACTATATGCTTACTTATTAATATTTCACTCCAAAATATTTGTGGTGGCTGCTTATACAATTTTTATATGAACACGCACACGCACACGCACACACACACACACACACACACACACACACACACACCTACACACATCTTTACCTTCACACGTGTGCCGGTCTGAGGAGACCTTGTAGCCAGATTCACAGGTCATGCAGGAATATGAGCCTTCAGAGTTTGTACAAGCAGCCATTGGACAAATGTCAGGAGCCTGACATTCATCAATATCTGAAACATAAAGCCAGCAAAACTATTAGACAGGAGGAGAAAAAAGTCCTCAAATTGCCGATAACCTTGGTGGTCTTTATTTTCTACTTTGTGATGGATCCAGTTCAAGGATTCAAGGATTTATTTAGATACCATCGATACCTCTTCACTTTCCAATCAAAACACAAGCTGTTTCCAAGCCATTCACTTTCAGATGCAGGCAAAGAAAGGGCCTGCTGATGTGCCGATAACCCAACAAAACAGACTGCATACCACAGCGAATTAGCTCAAGTCTTTTAGTCTGCACATAGAGCACCGGCATTATTACACTGCACTGACAGAGCAGCTGATGAGGAGGAGGCGAGAGATAAGGTATGCAGGAAGGAGAGCTCAATCCAAAATGGCAAGCTATTACAGGCAATTCATAATGGCTCTATCAACAAATGCTTGGAGGACTGGCGCTGTATTTAAAGCTGGCAATTCTTTTCCCTGGCACTGATCACACGCCATAGACACCCCCTCACTCACATCCACCCACCCACCAGCACATACATTTGTCTATTCTTTTAAATGCCTTGACATCATTATTAAATGCAGCTAATTCAACCTACAGTACGCCTAAAACTAAATCTAACTGTAACCTTGCCAACTAAAATAAATCCTTTTGAAGCTGCAGTTAATCAACCAAATAAGAACCAACCCAATGTTCACTCAACATAAAAAAAATGTCAAATTTTCCATGACTTTTGAGGACATTTTTCCCCATAAAAACACACACACACACACAAACATAGAAGATTCAAGAGTCTGCACCATCTGTCTGTATGTCTATCTGTATTACTTCCTCTACTTACAACACTGTGTTCTGTCTATGAACTTGGAAGAGGAGCCAGATGTCTTAATCTACAGGCATGACAGATGGATTTATTGATATAACCATGCAACTGCTCAGTCGTGCTGAATATGATCCCATGAAATTATAATCAATACGTGCAGCTGATTTGTCTGATGGTTTAATGGTTCAATTATAATAGAAAATGAGCATGTATTATCTGACCTGGCAAATCAGCCAGGGAGTTGCTTAAGCAAATGGAGTTGCTTAATGTAGCTTAAATAATTATATTTGTAACATAACACACACAATTTAGAATCATTATAAAATAACCATTATACAGTATGATAAAGGTTATTCGTTGTTGTGCAACTGTGTAAACAGAAATTTAATTTAATGGAATATTATTCTAAATCTTTCGGCAAAGTGGTTTACGGAAAACTTTCAGCTGAGAGACAGATGCTGTTCGGCAAAACATAAATGTTAAGTAGTTTTGTACATTTATTGGGGATCTTTTTACCTAGAAAAAGTGCATGTAGTATAATCTTGATGCTAATCTAATCACAGTTTATTTATGTACTAGAAATTACAACCCCAATTACAAAAATGTTGCACTGTATAAAATGTTAATAAAAACAGAATGCAATAATTTGCACATTTCATAAGCTTATTTTTTAATTACAGTGTCAACATATCAAATGTTGAAAGCCTCAACTCTATATATACAGTATATCTGGGAACAGGCTGTATGCATCTGGGAACAAAGAATACCAGTTGTGAAGGTTTAAGAAAAGATTTAAAAAAATTTTAACTGCTCAACATTCCTTTTTTTTTTTTTTTTAAATAAAAAAATTAGTTTCATGATATTCCCCATTTTTCTAATAGTGAATGGTCTGGATTACAGCAAATAGACACTTTCACTATGAAGACATGCAGTTGTAATAGATGCACTATGTAGTTTTTAAGATCTTCCATAAATAAAACGTCATCTGGATGGAAGCGTATGTTGATGTTGATACAGTCAGAGATGCAGACTTTCGAACTGAGTGCTGAAAACAAGCTGGTTGGTCCCTCTCCTCTTTAGTCTGGAGGATGTGACTTCCATGGATTTTTAACCACATCTAACCACAAAATGTTTTTTCCATTACAAGAATCATGCCTCTTTTTAATGTAGCGCTAATTCAGGGCCAAAAGATCAAAAGATCACGGACATATTTCTGCCTTTGTCTCTTGTGCATGGAGATTTCTCCAAATTCTCAGAATCTTTTAATAATATGTACTGCAGATAATAAGTTAATCAAAGTCCTTACAATTTGACATTGAAGAACATTATTATAAAATTGTTCCACAATTTGTAGACACAGATTTTCCTAGTTTACCGAACCTCTGCCTATCTTTACTCCCAAGAGAGACTCTGCCTCTCTCAGATACTCTGGTCATACCAAGTCATGTTGCCAATTATCGTAACTAGTTGCAAAATGTTTCTCAAGTAATTTCTTTTCAGTGACACTTTTTACATTTTCCAGCCCCATCACAAATTTCCAGTCTTCCAGTGTTCCAGTGTTCCAGTCATCAAATTCCTTAAAATTTCCTCAGTATAAACATTTTCTATGTTCCACTCTGATTAAATATGGGTTCATAAGATTTGCAAATCATTGGATTTTGTTTTTATTTACATTTTACACAGCATCAAAACTTTTATAAATTGGTGTTATATTATAAATGCTTTAATCTATCCATGTTTCAAGTTACGATATATATATTGAAAGTACAAATGATGTACATTTGAGATTGCCACCCCAGTAGCAGAACAAGTACAGTTTTCCTAAGACTGTATTTTTTTCTCAAGGTGGTTTTCATGATCACATTGTTTTTAGCTCAGTTGTAAATTCATTTGAGCTGGATATATGGATTCACAGTCAGAGTTGGCCATCATTTTCAAGGTCAATTACATTTTTCGGTACATAAATCTCTTGGACACAAACAGAACAGCCTCCCAAAGCTGAACAGTGATGTGATTTGTAAATATAGCACAATTTTGACAAATCCTGCATTGTCCACAGCCATAAACCATGATAAAAAGCCTAGTATGGGTCTGTGTTTTAAACTCACATATAGTTGTCGTAAATCTGCTTTTTAGTGCTTTATTTGGGTGTCAGCATATTTTCAGTGGAACGCAGACTACACACTTTTATTACATATAAAAAAGTATGCAGATGCCTACTGGCACTTTGCACTTCTGGGTTTACTTCCTGTTTTTTTCCCCCAGCAGCCCATGCAGAGGGAGTAAATATTAATGTGTATATAATCCAAAAGAGCAATTTCCTCTAATTCTGCATCTACACTAGAGTGATCATCACAATATAGCTGACAGTATAGCTGAAAAACTATATACCACAATGCAGTAATAGTTGATTAGTTAGGAGCCACAGGAATTAAAATTCCCTCATATGTACTTATGTACAGTATTATGTAAGTTTATATTTATTTCATTCATTTTACACATGTGCATATTCAATAAGGATATATGATTGGACATGAACACTCCTTGCCTAAAGGGTATTAATAAAATGATAAAAAATAAAAATAAATATATGAAATAATATACTATAGCTCTTTCACTGTAATACTCAATAGAATTATATAACTTAAACTGCCCAATCATCAAAAATACGGAAGCAAAAATGCTAAAGATGCAAAAAAAAAAAAACCAATATGGAGTGCATAGAGCATACAGACAAATCAAAACTATAAAATCTGTTTCTCTTTAAAAAATGATTCCAGGTAGAACCACTTATACAATCAATATACCAAATATATCATATTATATATAAATAGCAGAATGTATCACACACCTGTACACAGCTCTCCATCTGGTGAAACTGTGAAACCAGTGGGGCAATTTATGCAGGAGTACGAGCCCTCTGAGTTCAGACAGACTCCATTTGGGCACGCAGACAACGAGTGGCACTCATCTATATCTGTGAAAAATAATCCAAAAAGTTAATGTGCTAAACATAATATAGATTATAACTACAAATAGCAGACTAATGAATTGCTGCAAATTAGATACAGTATGAGCTCAACACCTTAAAGTAATATATTCACACTAATCCATATTTTAAGACAACAACTACACAATTACCTGCTGAACATCAGCAACACAACATAAACCACACCATTTTATATGTGGCTGTCATTTTTCAGATCATATATCTCATTAAATATTGCAAATCATGAAATACAATATAATATACAAAATGGTCATGTTTAGCTTGAAAACAGAACCTAGATTTTCTAAGCACAAACATCCTGATAACATAATAGAAAGAAATGACATGAAATATGTTTTATTTTCAAAGTATGCATCTAACTAAACAGTCAAAAATCCAATTACTCATCTTTGGTTAGATTAGACAGCTGCTGTAAACTGACATGTAATGCAATAAATACAATGCTAATCTGAGTACAAATAGAGGTTAAATGAGGTTAAACGAGTGTGACTCACCCTCACACCTCTGTCTGTCATCAGAGAGAGTGTATCCAACCTCACACTGGGTACAGGTGAAGGAACCATACGTGTTAACACACACACCTCGCATACAAAGGCTTGGCTCAGCACATTCGTCAACATCTGTAAGATAGACAAAAAAGCCTATTTTGTCAATTCTGGCTTGGCCTCTTTTTTTTTTTTGCCCCAAGGGGTGTGGAATCTGGTACTTACAAATAGTCTGACTCAAGCCAATGATCACTAATTCAGATACCTGTAATAAACCTGCTACCTGCAACTATCCGTATCTCTTAGATCAGAAAATGGGAAAAAAACAGACTAAAAATTCAGTGTATAGCACATACCCACACAAGCTTTTCCATCAGGACTGCTTTGGTAACCTGTGTTACAGCTGCACCTGTGTGAGCCCGGAACATTAACACATGTGCCTTGAGCGCAGACGTCCGGTAGCAGACACTCGTCCACATCTGGAATCGAGACAGTATGGATGACGACCCTGAACACCAACTGTGTGTAAGTGCACATGCCAACATGTGTTTGATATATGTACCTTGGCAGCCTTTACTGTCAGAAGTTGCTTCGTATCCATGGTTACATGAACAAGTGAAGGAGCCCTCTGTGTTCAAACACTGACCATTAGTGCACACAGCTGCCATCTGACACTCATTTATGTCTAAAAAAAATAAGCACAAAAATTAATTGGTAAAAGAAAAATATTCATTTGTTTACAAAAGAAATGTAAGATGGTGAAAAGGTAAAGAAATATATAATAAAATATTTCAAAATATTATGGAAGAAAGGCTTTTTGTAAACTCAGTGCATAACCTAATTTCCCCAAATAATTATGCCACAAATCTGCGGAATCGTATTTTTCAGAAGGCATTGATTTTTTTAATTAAAGAGCAGCTTTGGATATAGTGCCCACTAGTTTGCATTATTTGCATTTACATTTAGAGCAGTACACTGAACCAGAGCAACTTACAATTATCTTAATTATACAACTGTTCAACAGTTTTCAGGTCCATCTACTGTGTATTGCATTTGTTTATTTGTCCAGCGTCTCACAAAATCTTTCCTGGCAGATGATGGGTTCAAGCAGGCTGGTAGAGACACAGACACAAAGGTAATGTGAAAGGACACAAGCAGAGCTTTGTGTTCACTGCCACTGCTTCAGCCAGGGTTCTGTCAGCGTCCTCTGCAGCTTTGTTTCTCCAGCTCCAGCTATTTCTCAGAGTCTTTCCTGATAAGGGTTTGAAAGAAAGCTGTGCTGTTTTCCCTATCACACCAGCAAATAGTCTTATCCACCAGACCACCAACTGGCCACTAACTTTTGTGCTACAGGCAATTGACTGCGGAAATGGTTTGAGAACGAGACGTTGTTTACATAATCTCTGTAAACAGTAAGAAAAAACTGCCTTGATTTGGTACCATAGAGAACCAATCGGGGCCAGGTGCTAAGGTGAACCCTGTACAACCTGCTTCTAACTCAACCCTAAATTATTCCTTGAAAAAGCTATTTATCAAATACTCCAGTGACTGTTTGAACCCACATCCTTTAGTCTTCAAGGAAAAGCCCAAATTGCATTTGCTGGAAATATAAACTTGATTATAGGCAAAAAATATGCCAGCAAAAATGTAGATAACCAAAGGAAACTAATGAAACACTAATGAGTAATAGAGTACATACCCTAAACAGTATAGTATATAAAGAAAGACTTTGTGTTGCAACAGTCTTTGCTTACATGTGGTGTCAGACCTTGTGAAAATTAGGTAAGGAATTATTGTTGGAGCCAAGAGGAAAAAAGTCAACAGTAATCAAATTTAATAAAGTGACACATCCTGTAAAATTTATGCTGCCAAATACTCACTAAATGCCTCGTTATAGATTTATGTATTTATTTTTGCTATATTTAGCTGTATAGTGCTTTAAACAATGAACACTGTCCATTGGTGACTTCCTCATAATGCACCATGTGCCCTTTTTAATAAATATGAAATATTAACATGGGTTAAATTGTTGTGTTATTAGATAAATAAACCACTCTGAGATGTGCAGTTATGGGATATATTACATTTTAGATTGATAACCTTTCCATTCCACCATCTACTGATTATAATAGAATACCAGAGGATTATTCATTCTTGGCATAAATATCTGTTTAACGATCTTAGAATTTGAGAGATTATTAAGAACTACACAGCAATATCCATTTTAACAGGTTTTATATTTGCATACGAAAATATAAGTATCATATAATGTGAAATATAAGGAATGAAGAATAAACCTATTTTAATAATTAATAATTGTGGGTGCAAATTCAGTGCGATTCTCAGAAAAAATTACTTGCGTGTCACTGGGTAATTCTTCTAATCTCAGTGTAGATCAGAAAAGTGACTGAAGTAAACTCTTACAACTTATTTACTGTACATAATTAAACATTAGGCTCCATGCTTGTACTTCCAAAAGTACATTAAGTCACTTTCCTGAGTAAAGTAATGTGTACTCCAAAATCAACCAATGCAGCAATAATAAATGGTAATAAATGGTTTAGCACCTTGTTTCTAAATGTGTAACCACACTTACTTTTACTTTACTTTTACCTTTGAATAATAGCATTAAAATCCTCATTATTTCCTCATATTTCTAGTATTACTAACACTCTCTCTAGTCTTCGATCTTTCGCTAAAATGCCTAAAAATATTCCATAATTTTTAAGCTATATCATGTGCTACACCAAACGGAGACAATGCTATATATGCAATCTGATGTCCTCTTGCCCCAGTGGTCTATCTCTGTCCTCCCATCTTCAGACTTCTGAAAACCTTTCCTGCAGGGATTTGCTGCAGTGTCCAAAGCTGTCCAAAAATAATATTCTGTTTGTTTAAGGCTGTGGCCAAGGCAGAAATATTTTGACTCTCCCAAACTGAAGTATTGCAAACAATCTTTTACAGCAGCAATAGAGCCATAATATTAAGACAAAGTGTTTAAAGAGTGTGGGTGGAGCAGTTTGGGTTGAACTTGGTGGCAAGACAAAGAACGAGAGAGAGAGAGAGAGAGAGAGAGAGAGAGAGAGAGAGAGAGAGAGAGAGAGAAAAAGAGATTGAAAGGATAGATATTAGATAAAACTATGTGAGGCAGTGGGAAAAACAAAGGCATGAAAGCTGAGCAAAGGAGCGGGACCTGTCTCTTGAGGAGACGCCCAACATTTAAAAGCTATAAAAACACCCACATAATGAAGTTTAGTTGCCACAAGTTGTTAGATGCCGTATTTAATTTGACATTTAGTAGATCAAACTAGTTCATATAAGGTCATGTGTAAAAATGGCGCAGATTTTATATGGTTACTGAGTTGAAGTAATTTCATTAAGTTGTCAGTGCCTGAACTGCTTTGAGATAAAAAATAATATTTAGCATTAAATCAGGCACATGAAATCAATCACCTAATGGCAATTCTGAAAAAATAATAAATAAATAGACTGTCACTGCTTTAAAGGGGGCACACATTGTCGCCATGCCTCCTTAAGTCATGCAAAATACTGCCAAAACCAAGTCTATGCTTCCAGCTTGTGCCAGACTGCGAGAATAATATTATTATTACACAATCATAAAATGAAATACGGAAAACCCAGATGGAGCCTTTTACCCAGACATCTCCCAGCGTCAGGCCTGAATCCAGGGCCACATGCTTGGCACTTGAACGAGCCGCGTGTGTTCACACATTTACCACTGGGACAGACTCCGGGGCTCCTGCACTCATCCACATCTGTAATGCAGAGGGAGAGGGGAAGATTTAGTTTCACATAACTCGCATTCATACAATTCGATTAAATTAAGTGAGCTAATCATTTGTGTATGAGTTATGCTTTTTATACAGAATGATTTAGCAAGAAACAAACAGAAACCATCCAACATAAATATGCAGCACGAAGATACACATGCATTGTAAAAAGAATTCAACCACAACACTTACTCACACACATAATATAATACAAACACACCAAAAATGTAAACCACTTATAATCCACCAAATACCTTATTTTTCCTTTGGCTTAGGGCTGAGGGAAAATACAATCATTGTTTTGTTGTTAGATTACTGGGGAATCCCAGGCAGCGAATACAATTCAGACTTGCATCATATTGCTCAATTTAAAAGGCTGGCAATAGGAACAGTGTTCTTTAAACAGTAGATCACAATTTACATACAAACATCTTCTCATCTTTTCAAAATGGGGCTGTCACAATCACCCGGTTCAACTAAATAACACAAAAGAGGTATTGATTAAAGTCGATAAACATAGATGGGGCAAAAAGAGAAAAATGTCTCAGTTATTTCAGAGCATGTCACGTTCAATCGAAAGGAATTAACCAGTGTGAACAGAGCATTTTACAATTGATACTGTCACAATGCAGCTTCACAGAAATTCAGATGTAGCTTAAGATTACTAAGAACAACTCAGAGACAAAAGTGGCAGAGAAAACAACATGAGGAAAAAATCCTTGTTAGGAACCAGACTGAAAAAGGAACTCATTCTGAGTGGCATTGGATAGTGGGATTATAAATCATTTCTCTATACAAGTGTAAAAGAGTAAAGAGTACAGAAAAACAGTACTAGGTGTGTTCAGTATGGGCATACTGTGTGGAAGAGTCCTCGGATTAGCACACCCCAGTGTTTATACAAGTTAGATTCACTATTCACTGAAAAAAAGATGTCTTGGGCATAAATATTGTGTGCAACTCAATAGTGCAACTCAAAACATGCTTGTTGGTAAATTGGTTCCTCTAAATTGGCAAAAGTTGTGATTGTGTGCAATCTGGAATCCTATCTAGGGTTTTCCCACATCACAAGCCTGAACAGGATCAAATGCATACTGAAGATGAATGAATAAAAGTCTGCTTGATGCACTGGATGCTAAAAGGTAAGCCATCATCTGAATAAATGCGCTATCCAGACAAATTAATGAATTGCCCTTTGACTGCGTTTAGATATTGGCAACGGAACCCTACACTTTGCCATTCCAGCCAAGGGTGACAACAGGGTAAAACTCAGAGCCACTGCAATGAGTTGCTAAGACTGAATTAGTTCATTCCTCTTATTCCTCTACTATAGTTTGAGCTATAATAAAAAAATGTAGATAGAATAAATAATGCTGTGGTTTCTCATCAAACAACTAATACCAAACAATTATGGTGACATGGTGGTTAAGGCATGGCCACAAATTATTTTATTGAACCATGAGATAATAAATTGAGGCCAAAAACAGCATATCTAGTGGCCACCATTATAAAGTTGTATGCATGACATGCATGAGCACACAGTTTACTATGTTAAAAAGCATTCTTAATACATGGCCTCAAGTTAAGGGGAAATGATTTACTGTAAAAATTTGTGATACACTGATACAGGATGATAGTGTAAATAATGTTAAATTAGCATGTGTCATTCCAAGTAAAATAAAATTATGTTACACTATCAACCCAGTTCTTCGGATTATGTGGGTCAATATGTAATTGATTTCCTTATGGCTTATTCAGTTTAAAATACAATAGTCATCATAGGTTAGAGACTTATGTGGCCTCAATATATTAATTTGTGGCCAACCGCATCACCTCAGAAGCTCTGAACCTGTGTAAGTGCCAGAGAAATGAATCAAGTGCAGCATGTGTCGTCTCTGCACTTCATCCATTGGTGAAAAGAGCGTGCCAAGGGGAAAACTGTGAAACTGTGCCATTTTAGTCATTGCAAAGCAGTGCTGCTTGAGTTTTATATGCAAGATGCAGGGCATACAGACACTCAAAACTCAAGAGCAAAAAAAAAAAGAGAGAAAAGAAAAGATCATGTATGAACTTACAACAACACCAGTTTTACTAATCCCCCAGTACAGAGAGCTTCACCCCTCCCTAACAGTTTAATTGGGTCACGTTCCAAAACAAATCCAGCTCAAGCAGCAGAATCAACAGGGCAACCAAATTATACAAAATTAGCTACTTGCATTTTTTGTGGGGAAAATCCCATTACCATGAAAGAAAATTCTCAAGGTGTGGTAAAAGTCCAATCCATGCTGGTTCCCAAACTTTGCTTAGCCAAAACTTACTTTGTATCATTCCTACCCCCATTCCTTAAAAGGGCTAATTCTGTGAACATGGTATACAAACCGCCAATGAGTTTAAGCTCCAAATAAACTGATATGTTCACTTGCCCTCATAGGATCCATAAAGCCTTTTCAGTAAAGCCTTTATAAATATTGTTAAATCATCAGAGTGCAGGTTACGCTCTGTGTGAAGTCATAATCTCCCCAGGTTCTCCGGTTTCCTCTCACCTCCCAAAACCGTGGTGGGAGGTGGATTGGTTAAACTAAAGGCATACATACAGTATACTTTACTTTCACCATATGTACTAGAACATTCACAGCAGCTACACAAGTGGCACTGTTCACATACTCAGCTGTGTAGCTTTTGTACATCTGCATGATTAAAAGTGGTGTCCACTAGATGGCACGTCACAGCCAAAACATCTCTGTTCATCTGGTTTCAGAGTTCAACTTTAATGTTTAGCAGCTTCATGCGCAGCAATGTTAAACCAACTGACAAGCTCGGTTTCTCAGTTCTAACGCAATTGCGATTTAGAATAGAAGTTAAGTATGTGTTTTAAGATATAGCATTAGTATGATTATTCAGTTGCGGACCTGATGTCACATGGTGGTATACTGCCTTTATGATTTATTTATTAATATTAATAAATATGTACACAAGTGACTCCTCAAATCACGGTCCATCTAGGTGCAAACATAGCTAACACTACGTATAAATCAGCTTTCATTTCCCCCAAGGTGTGAATGAATGTATGAATAAGTGTCATAAAAAATATTAAATATACAGTATATTAGTTTTGAGGTAATATGCAATCTTGAAAATGCTGGTTGTGAATTTTTTCTTAACTACTCCTATAATATAGTGACAGCCCCATTTTCAACAGGATATTAGCATGAATAATGAATCAGGCATAATGCTCATCATCGTACCTTCACACTCTCCTCTCTGGTTTTTGGTAAAGCCACTTCTGCATTCACACGTAAAGGATCCCTCGGTGTTGATACAGTGGCCACTGGGACATTTGTTGGGCATGGCACACTCGTTTATGTCTGAGTAATAAGGCACAGAGGGGAAGAAAGAGAAAAAATGTCATAAAATCCTAAATCCTCATCACATCTCTACAGTTACTGAATAATTTATAGTAGCTAGTATATTAGAATAGTAGTAATGTTCTTTAACATGAAGAACCGAATAATTAACCACAATCTTAAGCAAATTTTCTCAGAAACGTCACCACCCAGAAACACAGCTTGCTCACCGTGACATGATTTTCTGTTTTGTGTCATGAGCAGGCTGTAGCCCGGGAAGCACTGGCAGGTATAGGAGCCAAAAGTGTTCACACAGTGACCCTTTCCTCCACATGGATCATTCTCACATTCGTTTACATCTGCACAAGGCAAACAATCCATTAGTTACAAGATGAAAATCATATAATCATTATACTATGTCATTTATCAAATGCACATCCTCATATGCAGGTGCAGCACCTCATGTTGCGATGAGTAGAGATTGTTTTACAATTGTAGTGCTGTGCACCAATCTGAACTGCATGGTACAGATGGAGTAAACGTCAAAGTTAAGCTCTCTCTGGGGCTGAGCCAGAAAGATCATCCAAAATGAGGCTTAACTTGGACACTAAGATGTGTAGAAAGTTACATTTGACAGTAGTATGGCAATGATCCGGTTGTTCCCTGCTCCAGTCTTAGACATCATGTGGCACCTCAACAAACATCATATTATTTCCTTTCATTCAAGGGTTCTGAGATGCTTGTGGTGGGGCAGGAAAAATTCAGCCACAGTAGGCCTACATCAGAATAATGCTCCTTACTATTTCATATTACACTGTTGTTGCCCTATGTTTTTCTTTTGTGGCCATGCAGCAGCTGTGAGGATTATGCGTAGATGGTTTAATTCCATAAGAATTTACTACTGAGTGCAAATTACCACATAAATACAAACCATTTTTAAAAGCCCATTGTGAAATGTTGTATTTTACCGTTACAGAACCCTCTTGCCCTCTAGTCTGCTTTAAGCTGTTCCTATCAAAATTACTTTTAGCATTTAATATCAGTTACAGAAATACTAATGAGATACAGTGAGGCTTGATCTAGCTTTTATGCTTCAGCTAGATTGTTAAATCAGTGTTAACAATCTGCACATCAATATCGGTTTCCTTCAAATTATTATTATTATCAAAATATTTGCCAAGCTCTGTTGGAAGTGAGTTCTACAGTAACCAAATGCACATGAGAGTCATGACTTCTTGTTATTCACAGCAAGCAATGAACCTAGACAAAATATTAGCATTGTTGCTTGAAGGAGTCACATCTACCACAGACTCTCAAACAGACAACTACCAAATGCAAATGTGCCTGACAGATATTGTCAATAAATGTGTCCATGATGCATCTACTTTCATAAAAACAGCAATATGGCAGGTGACCAAATAATGTGCCATTTTCTTTTTTCAATTTCAAGTTAATCAACAGTAACTGCTTCCAGTACCCAAAATTGTATATACACAGAAGTGTGGAAAATTGTTTAGTTTAGAAATCGAAATTTTCTGAAGCATGTGGCCATAAAAGTGTACAAATGTACTAGAAACTGCATTCTTGTGCATTTGGGGATGAGAAAACATCTGATATATAACTGCACCAAGCTCAAAACACAGAAAAAAAGCTGTGAATGTAAAACGAATATTAAATGACTGGCAAACTAACAGGAATGGATTTTCGTCTGAACTCTGCTCTGGTGGTCTTTTATGGTCTTACCGATGCAGGTGGTCTGCAGAGCATTGAGGGTGTAGCCTGGGTCACAGTAGCAAGTGTAGCCGGTCTGCACTGACACACACTGGCCTGGACCACAGATTGTCGGAGTCAGCGAACACTTGTCAATGTCTGCAAAAAGAGATTGAACAGGATAATGAAAAACGGACTTGGAAACACGTTTCGTGTACAAAAGATTAAATATCTGCAAAATGTCAAATTCAGATGCTTCACTATACATTACATGCGACTCATTAAAAGCAGATTGCTCATATCATTTCGTGTCACACTTTATCAACACAATGTGTGTTCAAATTAAGGAACACAAAATTGTTATTTCGGATCGCAGGGTATGAGCCATATTATTTGGGAAATCCAAATTTGATTGAAAATAAAACCCTGACACTGAAAAGAGACTGGCATTTTGGTTGTAGTGAGCAGTGTAACACCTTATACAAAAAGGCTCTGACTCATCAGACACATACTGTATTCTGCTCTGGAAAATGTTACTCAGTATGGACACAAGAGCAGCTTTTACAGTGAACTCTTAGGTATGGGATCACATTTTACTGTGGTGTAATACGCCAAAGGATGGCCATCTGCTTCTATAAAAGCGAGGGCTGTTCCTTTACTCCTTAGCATTCAATTCGTGCCAGGCCAAAGGGCTTCTCCTAATGATCTGACAGGACCTGTCAGTAGTGATGATGCTTTGACTCAAGGCTTTTGAATCCCCCCCCCATTTCTTCTCTAAACACAGATTTGGAAGAGCATATTCTCAAACCTTCTGCAATTCAGCATCCAATCTGATATTGATTGTAAAATCTGGAGTTTATTCTTTACTCTAATTGCGTTATACTGATTCCAAACAGCACATTTGCTTGGGCTGTTTGCCTCATCACCCACTGAGTAGGATTCAATAGATGGAGCTTGGCTAGCCTAAATGGGGAAAACAACCTACACAAAGCGTACTTTGTTCTCAGGAAATTGGACCTGAGGAACAAACTCAAACCAAGCCACTGCTGCAAGTAAACCTACTGAGGTGATGAGTTGGCTGCAGATTACTTATGTCTAGCTTAATTTCTGAAAAGCCAAGAATTACCATTTAATATTAACAACATCTAGAAGAGACCGAGAATACAAACATTTTTTTTTAGAATTAAAACTTTTGAAGATTTTAAGAGAAGCTGTACAATTTGGTCTTCAGAGGTCAGTCTGTGATCTGTCTTTATTCACCAATCTTTACACCAAAAGAGTAAAAAAAGCAGACAATATCACTGCTTCACGCTTAGATAATAGACTATAAAAGCGCTTGAAGTTTTTTAAACAAACACAGACACAGAATTGTATCAATACAGCTACATGCAAATATTTTGTTTAGGCTTTGCGATACAATATCTGTAATTCTGCATAGGAAAAATATATCATTTTGCTTTATCTGTTTGCCCTGCTGATCTGTATATGATGGATCTTGTACAATTATAATTTGTATATCCTTAAATATTTACTCACCTCTATTTCTATTCAGATAGTTGTTTTTATATGTTCATGTAATATATTCGTTTTTTTCTGCAATTGTTTTATTTGGTTTTAGTCTAAATCAACAGAGCAGCTCAAATGCTTCATGCTCCATGATCAAATGCCATACGGAGTAAAATCTTACTTAAAAATAATATTTAAATTATATTTGAATGCATTGATTAAAAAGACCCCTGTGGTTCTATAGCAGTGTTAATGGATTGTATCTGTAACTGTTGAATGACACAAATATTTGCTTGAAACATACGTTTGAAACATTCATTCAAACATTCACTAGCTATGTAGTCATTAGCTGTGTTTATTGATCTTTTGCAAATTATCGCACTGTGTTGCACTGCTTGCACTTATTTGCACACACACACTTAGTGTAGTCCTGTGTGTACACCTGTTTATCCTTAGTTCTGTTTTTGTTTTATGTAATGTGGTTTCATTTCATTTTGTACTGTACTAGCTGTAATAGGGTAGAAATGACAACAAAGCCACTTGCCTTGGCTTGAGCACTGTACTGTCTGTGATATTTTCTAACATATTTATTCGGTTCTATTTCCCAAAGTATAGCCAAGCCAGTAAAAGCTTAAAAACATTGTACAGCACTTTTTCTGTCTTTCTCCATACCGCATTCTGCTCATACTACTCAAGTTCTGAAATATGCATCCCGAAACCATATGAACCATTCCATGAAGTATTGTTAGAAAAGAAAAAACAAACAAATAAATAAATGTCTGCTATTCCTATTTGTGTCTGTGTAGAACAATAATTGATAATTCTAATTATTATAAAGCCATGCTGCTTTATATTCTGTATATTCTGTAAAGAGTCCACTAATCCAAATAAATTGATGGAATTAATAGATGTAAGTGAGAGTTAGTTGCAATGGTTTGTGAGGAATTCCACTGCGTGTCTGAAACCACCGACCTGTGACCTGAGTTGCAACGTTAATTGGTGCCGTGTCACGATTCTCCAAGTCTGGCATTAGATAGGTGGGAGAATTAGAGGTGACCTCCATTATATCTAAAGCAAGAAACAGAATTAGAATTACACATGATTTACAGTGTTCAGGCCATCACTACATTGATCACAAATGGATGCTCGTGTAATTCCTAGATTGAAGTAACACTGATATAAAAACAACCTCCAACTAAAACCAACAGAAAAACAATCATAAATCTTTGTGAAAAACAAAGATCTTTGCATGATGTATGTTAGATTTGTTCTTATTTATACTGGCAGTAGGATCCAATTATTAGATGTTTTGGTTTTATAAGAACAATTTATAGAAAAATAAAGTCGGACTCCAGCTCCCCAAGAGTTGACTAATCTGTGTTTTACATGGCTCTAAGATTGCTGAGTTACACAGAAGAAAAGTGTGACATTAGGTTAAAGCAATGTTTCCTGTTCATGTGTAGTTCAATTATCCAGAATACTTTCCACAATGAAGTAACCGTAAGAAGTAAAATGATACCTGGGTATGAAGAAGGTATAGTTGGCTGTTGGGATAAAATACAGTAATTCAGTTCATATTAATATTAATAATAATCATCATCAGTATCATCATCATCATCATCATCATCATCATCATTTAGGTAATTTCTGTAATAGGTTCTTACTTCATTTACGAATTTGCCACCTATAGAAGAAAAAAAAAAGAAAACGATTAATCAAGATTAATCAACAGCAATAGGTTTTTTTGATATTAGTACAGTGAGCTCAGCTGGTATATTTCTCCAACAGGAACACGTTTTACAATATTTATTTCCAATAAAAAAGAGCTTATCTAGCTGTAAGATTACATCAATGACTTGAGCTTTCCATGAAAGGGAGGGGCTAGAAAGGCACAAATACAGGAGTGGAAAGACAAAAAATGACTTCACTAAAAACGACACAATTTGTAAATATTTATAGTGGCTCGAGCAATGCCAGTAAATTGTCTCATTAACTGTAAATGAGAAGAACGTTTCAGAGAAATCCAACAGAATGTTTAACTTCCCTAGAGTATGACTGTTCACAAAAGAAAATGAAACCATGTTGGATGTATGACTCAGATTTAATTGCAGATTTACATGATAAATGTGTACATCACCTTGGAATGTAATATTCTCCAATGTACATATGTTCTTGAGACTTACCCTCAGGAAGGTGACTGGTGGAGACGGGCTCTCGGGGTAAACAGGTGGTAGCGGTTGTTGATGAGGTGTCTCCGGCAGAGTCTGAGGTGGCTCAGGGTATATGGGGTTCTGAGAAAGGATAGAGTCGATTTCTGTGAGCTCCTCTTCTTCCAGCTCGCGAAGTGTGATCTGGACGTCTGAGCGAGAGTATGTGTAACCATGGCCTGCTGGACAGATCTCTTTAAAGTGATCTGTGAAAATTAATTGACATGTAAGATGTGTGCTTGCACTGTAATACTGTTAAACAATATTCTTATATGCAATACATAAAGGTGCAAAACAAGCCCATTATGCATTATGACAGAACAGCTACACTTTGTTCTCGTCTGTCAAAAAGGTATTTTTTTAAGTCTTGTGGTTCTTTTCAGACTTTGCAAACCTACGCCATGTTACCATGTTCTTTTTAGAGAGAAGAGGCTTTCTTCTGGCGGACCCACCAAACAAGCCATATTTGTTCAATCATTTTCTAATTGTACTGTCACAAACTTTCATATCCTGCTAATTGATCCCTCTTTTCCAAGATGTAACTTGGGATCTGAGTCCAAGATGTAACTTGGGATCTTTCCAATTTCTTTGAGTATTGCTAATCTTATCTAATCTTGGGGTGAATTTGCTGGAATTTGGCAACTGTCTTTAATGCTTTGCGCTTGGGAATAATGCTCCTCACTGTAGTCTGATGAACTTCAAATAGTTTAAAAATGGCTCCAGATTAATAGGCAGCAAGACTTCTTTATTTTATATCTCTGTTAATGTCTTTCCTCCTTGACATTGTTAACATACACCTGAACACTTCAGACCAGAAAACTGTTACAACTTGGGCTTTTATAGGTGGTCACTAAGCCAGACACATCAAGCATTGCGTTCATTTTCCATGCCATATAAAGTGTAAAGAGAAGTTTTTAGAAATCTAATTTGGCTAATGATGGTGAGACCCAGATGCATAATGAACAAATCAGGAGAATCTGCTTTCAGATAGAAGACAGCAGCTGGCACCAGGCACACAGAGGTACACAGAAGATTTCATTCAGGTTTTATCCTCTCATCAAGCCAAATTCCCTCCTCCGGTCCACTAGTGCTTTTAAAGCAGAGAAACAAACAAAAAATATGCCGGACCTTCATTCCTCCGTGTTTTGATTCCTTTATGGAACATAAAGAAGGGAGGTTTGACAAAATGGACTGAATGTAAATCTATGCGATATCACAGACGTTCCTTTATATTAATTATGAACAAAGTTCATCCCCCTGCTCTCCCATGATAACAGAACTGTGATGTAGTCCGTAAATCAATTCATTAGCACACACAAAGCGCATAGTTCTTCCTTTGACTTTGAAGATAAAATCGGGAACAGGAAAAGGGATGTTTATTTGGGATGTTTAACATCAGATGTTTCACAGTGGAGCCCCCTTTCTGTGCTAATCTCAGTTTAATGGTATTGCATGTGCTTATGTTTTAGCGCTGTAGCACTAAGGCTGGACTATATTTGCATAATTCAAAGTTTTGACTACAAACAAATGTAATGGAAAAAGTTCTGGAAGTGATGAAAGCCAAGTACCTGTGTCAGGTAAGGGGCACCTCTCACAGCCTGATCCCCAGGCCTTTCCCACTCGGCTGCAACAGCAGATTTGCTTGGTGATTTTCTGGGCTAACGGATGGCTGCATGAACCTGGTAAAATGGATCGGTAGCACGAGGCCTGCTGGACAGATCTCTTTAAAGTGATCTGTGAAAATTAATTGACATGTAAGATGTGTGCTTGCACTGTAATACTGTTAAACAATATTCTTATATGCAATACATAAAGGTGCAAAACAAGCCCATTATGCATTATGACAGAACAGCTACACTTTGTTCTCGTCTGTCAAAAAGGTATTTTTTTAAGTCTTGTGGTTCTTTTCAGACTTTGCAAACCTACGCCATGTTACCATGTTCTTTTTAGAGAGAAGAGGCTTTCTTCTGGCGGACCCACCAAACAAGCCATATTTGTTCAATCATTTTCTAATTGTACTGTCACAAACTTTCATATCCTGCTAATTGATCCCTCTTTTCCAAGATGTAACTTGGGATCTGAGTCCAAGATGTAACTTGGGATCTTTCCAATTTCTTTGAGTATTGCTAATCTTATCTAATCTTGGGGTGAATTTGCTGGAATTTGGCAACTGTCTTTAATGCTTTGCGCTTGGGAATAATGCTCCTCACTGTAGTCTGATGAACTTCAAATAGTTTAAAAATGGCTCCAGATTAATAGGCAGCAAGACTTCTTTATTTTATATCTCTGTTAATGTCTTTCCTCCTTGACATTGTTAACATACACCTGAACACTTCAGACCAGAAAACTGTTACAACTTGGGCTTTTATAGGTGGTCACTAAGCCAGACACATCAAGCATTGCGTTCATTTTCCATGCCATATAAAGTGTAAAGAGAAGTTTTTAGAAATCTAATTTGGCTAATGATGGTGAGACCCAGATGCATAATGAACAAATCAGGAGAATCTGCTTTCAGATAGAAGACAGCAGCTGGCACCAGGCACACAGAGGTACACAGAAGATTTCATTCAGGTTTTATCCTCTCATCAAGCCAAATTCCCTCCTCCGGTCCACTAGTGCTTTTAAAGCAGAGAAACAAACAAAAAATATGCCGGACCTTCATTCCTCCGTGTTTTGATTCCTTTATGGAACATAAAGAAGGGAGGTTTGACAAAATGGACTGAATGTAAATCTATGCGATATCACAGACGTTCCTTTATATTAATTATGAACAAAGTTCATCCCCCTGCTCTCCCATGATAACAGAACTGTGATGTAGTCCGTAAATCAATTCATTAGCACACACAAAGCGCATAGTTCTTCCTTTGACTTTGAAGATAAAATCGGGAACAGGAAAAGGGATGTTTATTTGGGATGTTTAACATCAGATGTTTCACAGTGGAGCCCCCTTTCTGTGCTAATCTCAGTTTAATGGTATTGCATGTGCTTATGTTTTAGCGCTGTAGCACTAAGGCTGGACTATATTTGCATAATTCAAAGTTTTGACTACAAACAAATGTAATGGAAAAAGTTCTGGAAGTGATGAAAGCCAAGTACCTGTGTCAGGTAAGGGGCACCTCTCACAGCCTGATCCCCAGGCCTTTCCCACTCGGCTGCAACAGCAGATTTGCTTGGTGATTTTCTGGGCTAACGGATGGCTGCATGAACCTGGTAAAATGGATCGGTAGCACGAGGCTTGCTCCATAGACACTGCTTTATCCGCTGTAACCATGTAACACAATGACATACATTGGGATTATAATCTCTCTCTGTTATAAGCATGTTATGCTAATAAATGTAAAACGGGAGAAATATAACCAAAAACACATCTTTGGATACATTGACTCTACTATGTTTGAATATGCAAATCAGATTTAGTTTTTTAATTCAAACCATGGAGCATGTACTTCACCTAATCTGGATCTCAAACCTCCAAAAGATTCAAATGTATTACCAATGCATTGTTTGTATGTTTACACTTCAATCCAGAACAGGATCTAAGAACAAATGTAATGATATTTCTTAGAATCTAATGTCTAATGTGGTGGATGTAGTATGGTGCTTTTTACCTTTTAACCTTTTGTATTATTATTATAACTTTTCAATCATCATTGAAAAAATAATTTTTTGGTATACAGCCAAATCAGTATATTCAATGAAGTAATTAATGTGTGAGAACCAGCAAACATAAAGGAGTAATGAACACAATATATCTTGCACTTAAGGAGTGATTTGTTAAAAGTAATAAATGTGTCAAAAGAACAGATTAGAAGTTGCGCCCCGGACAGAGGGTCATGAAGAAGTCATAAGTGAATTATATGTCACAGAAAATAGTGATGGATCGGCTCTAGCATCATTACTTTTTTTACTGAAAAGAACCTGTGCATTTGAATATAATGGTGGCGGAAAGAGAATGATGGAAAAATTCAAAAAGATGAGCATTGCATAGATAGCAGAAGAGGGAATATAAAGATTGTTTGTTGACTGTGATTTTAGGTGCTACATTTTACTTGGTAGTTAAACTTTGTTATTGAACTTGTTACTATTGATAATAATTGGTCACGACAGAATTACACTATTCCTGTACTTCAGTAAAGTGCAAATTCACCGCTTATATATTATTTCAGTAAAACTAAAAGTACTTGTTTTACGTTTCTACCTGAGTAAAACTTCGGGTAAAAAAGTACTTGCCTTTGAATGTATTTAAATATCAAAAGTAAATGTAGTGATCTATGAGCAATACATTTTAACAATTTACAAAATTACATTTTCCATTTTCTCTTGCACAGCTTACCTTTTTAAAAAGTGATTTAAATTTTTTTCACATTTACAAATACACAGTAAAATACAAACTCTTGCCAGAAACATGAGTTACAAATTTAAAGTAAAAATAAAAGTTTTCCATTAATAAAAATGTTCTGATAGTATTAAAATAGTCTGATAATGCAGATACTTGAAATGTACTTACAGCAACATAAATAATATATAAAACTTTGTAGTATAAATCTTTGATATCATATACAGTGATGTCATATACAGTGATGTCATAAGTGCTGCAGTAGTGCAGAAAAGATGTTTTCGGAAGGTCTGGGCTGAAGGTTGTAAGTGAAATCCTAGCCCTGCCAATCATCCACTGTTAAGTCTTTGAGAAAAGCCCTTAGAACTCAGATGTTTGATTTGTCTTCTCTCTTAATTGCTAGTTGTTTGGTATAAAAACATCTGTTAAATAGTTCATTTTTTGACAACCGAACATCTGTAATCTTCCAAAATGTTTTCTGGCTATTCCTCACTTGTCCAGCTGTGTTAAAAATGCCATACCTTTCCAGACCTGCCCATAAACTGTCATTTGTAGTATCGTGTGTATTTGTGAGTGTATGTGTGGTTTAACTTACAGACACATTGACTGCGTGAAGCGTCCAGCATGTATCCAGGCTTACATGTGCACCTGTAGCTGCCCTTAGTGTTTAGACACTCAGCGTGTTTACACAACCCAGGAATCAGACACTCGTTGATATCTGACAGTACAGGAACAGAACATAAGAATGAAACAGCACAGAACTGGAATATTTTCCTTCATTATTACTGATACCTGATATTATAACAACCAGGAGAGTAAAATCAAACAGATCCCTTCAACATTGTATTGTTTTGTTTCTCTCTTGCCATCACATTGACAATTTGGATTAGGACATCTGAATGACGAACGATACATGAGAATGTTTCTGAGGCGTGTATTTGAGAACGATTTCTTTGTTATCATTAGGACTTGAGAGGTGTCCAAGCTCCACACTGGCATTTTTGATCAAAGATGTGAGAGCGCACCGAAGTAGAGAAAGAAATATGATACAGATGAGGTGGTATGAGCTCTCTCTCTCTCTCACACACACTTAAATTTTTTGTGAACAACATGCAATAGGTGCGCATAACCGTAACCTGGCACTCAGATATAAACACATTTCCTCAAACTGATGTTAACAAAGTTCCAAAAAAAACCACCAGAATTCATTGAACTCAAGAAAAAGACCTAAACTTTTTTTATTCTGTGCACACATCCCTTAGCCTTAAAATATATACTATTTCATCATGTAAGACTGAATTATCTGATTAATCTGAAATTTTTATTAAGTACTTCTGGCTGTAAGTCAAATCACATGTATTAATTGTATTGTAATTGTATTGTATTTTTTTAATTTAAATTTTTAGTATAATATTTTAAAGCTTTATTTGAAAAGTTTTTTGTTTGTAAGAAGATATTTATTTACATTTATGGCATTTGACATACACCCTTATCCTGAGCGACTTGCAATTTATATTTTATTTAATTCTAATAAATGTATTCAATTTTATGGCTGTCAATCGATTCAAATATTTATTAATCGCAACTTAATTGCACATTTGTATACGTTCTAAAAGTCCTTTTCAAGATTGTAATACTCTAATCAACATAGGCATGGCTAATAAACAATAAACACATCACTTTCACACCAAGAACACTTTTGTGCTTCTAAAAATGATACAATATCAGGTTCACATCCAGAGCGTTGATCTGTTATTATTTTGCAACTCTTCAATGATGTGGTCTGCTTCTGTGAATAAAAGCATGGTGTTAAATACTACACATACCATATTCTCTGGAGCCATAACAACTATTTAACAGAGCTGGAAGCTACTCTTCTCAGCACTGATATCCCTCTGCCATTTTTAATGACTCAGGAAGGAGATATAGGAGCCGACGGGAAATCCAGCTGCCCTTGATGAGAAGATGAAGCAGGCGTTATGAGTGGTCTATAGAACTGGCGAAGCATTTGAAGTGACTCTTATCTGTGCACTGTGTATCAACGCTCATGCTCATGAATAGAACAGGCAGCAGCTACAGTGAATCATGGCCATAATATGAACTACAGGATATGACACATGCTCAAGATTGATGGTGTATTTGAATGCAATGTGTGTGTGTGTGTGTGTGCTTGGCGTACGCACATACACATCTTGGTTAGAAAGTCATCCACCTGACATTGACAGAAACCCACAACTAACAGCTCTCTGTGCTTTGGCCGTTCATCAGACAGGGCAAAATTATCCTTCTTTTTTTTGGAAACGGGAGATGCACAGGAACGAGACTTTGGAGCCAACCAGAAAACAATGTGAATAACTGTCAGCTAAGTTTTGGAGCATCCTGAAAATGCAAGTGCTGAAAGTAGGAACATCTTGAAGTGTTCAAAGACAATGGATCTGAATCAAAGCAGGATAAATGACTCAGGCAATTTTGACACCAGTTCAGATGGCATGTGTCTGTCTCCACAACACTTTTAACGTTTAAATGTGTGGCTTAAAATGGAAATGAAAACAGTACACACAAACCCCCAACACACACACACACACACACACACACACACACACACACACACACACACATACAAGTATTGCTACCCTTAATACAAATAAGCTTATTTTACAATCTCACAAAAATTGTTGATATAAAGTTTTATTTGATATAACAGCATTTATATGCCCTGTGATGGCCTGGCATCTCATCCAAAGCATATTCCCTCACCACAACCCTCAACCTTGACCCTGGCTGGGATAAGCAGTTACTGAAAGTGAGCAAGTGAGTAATCTCTTTCTTTTAAAGACATTTGTGGCAAAACTATTGAGCCCCCCCAAAAAACTTTAAATGGAACATATTGGCGAGCGCTATAGGACTTCTTTTGAAGAATGATTGCGTCAAGAATTCTGTACAAATATCAGAATGTTTTAGCTTGAAATATAGTTGACTCTGCCAGAAGATTAAAACACATCCAAATCTTTACAAAAAGAAAATAGTTTGAGAAACAAAATCATTGTTTTGCAAAGGCCAAATCAGTTTGAAGATTTAAAGCTGTGGTCTGAAATATTAAATATGACAGGCCACATGCACAAAAAAAAAAATTCAAAGATATCTGAAGATCAGAAACCATTTACTAGATAAGTTTAAGTATAGCTATAATGACATTTGCTTAGGCGATACATAATTATATTACTATTACTATATGATTTTTTTATCCTGGTTAAATGAAGGTTACTATCTAACAGCTAATGTTTGAACTAAAAATCTTTCTTAAAACTAAACCAAGACCTCATATGATATATATTAAAATTACATAGGGTGGCAATAAATATGAAAAGAAAGAAAAAAATTTCTTCTTTTGGTACACTAACATGTCTCTTAATACGATGTTCATGAACATATATGCAAAGTATTCCAATGGGTTTACTAGACTTTACATTAAACAACTAAAACCAGATCTTTAAAAATAATATTATCATAACTACTAATTCCAAATCAGTTTTATGTAAACTAAAATTACATTACTCATGCTAATTATGGTAAAGTACTATCAAAACAATGGATTCAAATCACACACTATATGCATAATAGTTTGTTTACACCTGGCCATATGACTTTTTTGGATATTTTAATCCACCTTGAGTCCCAATTTGCTGTAATAATAACCTTCACTCTTCTGAGAAGATGTTGCACTAGATTTTGTATGTGACTGTGAAGATCTGTGCTCTCAAATGTATTGAGAAACATCCTATAAAATTGTGTGTCTCCATCTTTGTGTTAACAGTCTGGGGAAGAACCACATATGGCCGGAAAATTCAAGTGTCTCATCACTCTTGTCCATATAGTGTATATCAGTAAAAAAATGAAATAAGCACAATAAAATTCATTTCAATCTAAACTTTATGTAAGATAAGTAGCATACGTATGGAGTGTCCTGGCCATGTGTGTGTATTAGGTTTTGTTGGAGATCACATTTATTTTCACTTGCACTAGATGGACGATGATGTGTACTAACCTCAGCTCAACCCCTATGAACCAGCCATTTTGTTCCCATTGGTATTTTTTCACACAATTCAAAATTCTTTTTTGAAGCCCTGATGGGATATTTATGAATGTACATGGCGGTGCAGGAATGTTTATTGAGCAACCTAACCCCTAAAACTTGGAATAAAAATCTCTTTGCAGTCGGTCTTTGCAAACATGAGGCCTTCATAAGAATTCTTAAAGGTCCACCTGGACACATGAAATTGCATAGTCATACGCAAACGTTCAGGTCAGGCGCTACTGAACAATTTTACATTACTTACCTTGACAATGAGTTGAATTTAGTCTTTTATAGCCTTTGGGACATTCCACGAGGCCATTTGCAATCACGGCGTAAGCTGTAAAGAAAGGGAAAAAATTGAGAATACAAAAATAAATAAATAAATAAATAAATAAATAAATAAATCTTACAGATGTGCAATTCTTGGCAGAAATATGAGAAGTTCTATCGGTTGGCTGAATGAGAGGTAAAAGATATGTAACTGATCCCCATCATTTCCATTTATAGTTTTACATCACCATCCAGCAAAGTACTACCAGATACTGTACATCATACCATGTGTCAAGCCCCAAGTAAAAAATAAAAAGGGCTAAAATCACCACAGGGGAAAACTTACTGCACAAAATATATTCTAGTTATATTGAAGTCATCTGTTTAAAATGTATATTCCGAATGCAACATAATAAGTGCCAAAACCCAACAAAACCACTATTCTACAGAGAACAAAAAGGCAGCATGCTATAGTGCTTCCTGGTCATAGCAATGAGGCTCAAATAGTTGGATGTAAAAACCATCAATTAAGCAAACAGTAGCGATTGTAATCACAGTGGACTTGATAGCAACTGAACCATAAATGCTGCATTTTAAATGTGCTAGATTTAAAGAGGAAATAGCTCATTAAATATCACAATAATATCACAAGACGATTTAGTAAGTAGGTTTTTACACAATTCAGCAGAATTGCTCTTCAGGGAATGAACAACTTTTAAAGTTAATTATAAAGTTAATTTCTTCTTCAATCTCATACTACTTTATTAAGAGTGAGTGGGAGCAAACAAGAGCTGGCTAAAATTATAGCTGAGTTCCAGATGACAAAACCTTAATTAATTCGGCGGGTAGAAAGGACAGAATAAGATGCTTGTATGTTCCTTCAATTAAAAAAGTCCGCAGTACAATACAATAAATTGACAGGAAAACTATTATTAGCTTTACACTATAATTATACTGTTTCCCAGCAACACAGTTCAGCACTAGGTTGTTAATTGCTCATAACATGCTAATATTTCATTTATTTTTCATTTAATTGAAGCCACCAGGTCACAGTTCCACTTTCAGTTTTCACTGAAGGAACTGTTTGTCAAATTTAAAGTCAGCACCAGGGTCGAAAACTAAATCCACACACCAGAATTGAGCAATTTTTGAGAATGTTTTACATAGTGAGCGAGCTGGTGTATTTTTACCTATATGTTTTAATTTACTATTTGGAAGAAATCAGGGCTACAACCCTGCATATCTGTATAAAACCTTTTCCCAGTGACTGTGACTGTTACATGGTTACATGGACAAATTTAATAATGCTGTGCTGTAAGATGAATCATAATGAATCTTAATATCTAGCATAATATTTTCAACATGTGGGTAAAGATTAAGGTTAAGCTTGGTTGATGTGGTGTATGTAAAACCAAGCCACACATACACGTGACCCATTACAGGACTGGACACTAGAGACTACAGTATAAACACTCGTGTATAAAACCAGTCATATGATAAAGTCCACCACCCCACATTTGTATGTCATCAGCAGTGGGTAAGAGGAGGAACCCAATCCTTCCTCCAGCTAGAGATAATAGAGGAAGCTTCTCTATTTGTTTCATTTTTCTCCCAAGTGACAACTGTTCACTCCAACCCAAGCTACACTGCCAACGATCTGTCCTTCTGGGAGTATGCTGACCTTTTGTACATAAACTTAAGGACATTGAAGGGGAAGCAGTTATGGTCAAGGTGAGTCTAAAATAACAGCTTGAATGAAAAATTGTTAGGAATATCCTACAATAAGATTGAACTGAAGTTAATAAGAGTAGATTGAAGTCAGTTCAAATAGACCACAGGTTTAAAAAAAAAACTCCTTATCATTGATTAATTTTCTTTATCATTAAACTAAAAGTCAATCAAGTCATCGTTTAGTTTAATAGGACCCTTAGCTGAACTGGGAAGTTCTCTTTACTTTGCTACTCATATTCCAGTTCAGACATAGGGCACTGTGTATCAGGTAGCATAGCAGTTGGGAATCGTAGCTGATTATGTGAATAATAGCTGCTAAACCCCTGTTTCACCAGTAATCTCATCCAGTTTTAGTGTCAGAGGAGTCTCTGATCCCCCATAAGTGCTGAATTGGGCCAAAGCAGTTCAGAAATGGTTTCAAAAACAGAGAACATAAGCTGGACGTAGTAGAAGATAAATAGTAGAAAGAAGAGCTATGGAACGAGAAGGCAGTCTTTAACAAGGACATGAGAGAGTTGATGATTTGACAAGATGACCATAGAATTCAGAGTCGTCTCAGTTTTTATATCTTCTGAGACAAAACAAACGATTACTCAAGCTTGTTGACAGACATCTCTTTACTCCCCAATTTTTTAAAACAGTGATTATAATTACAATGTGTCAGCATGCAGTTGTGTACTAAATCTTTCTTTCGACAACATGAAACATGAACGATCTCAAGATGGCTCCCAGATGGATTCTAAATTTTATGTGCTTAGTAGGGAGCATCCAGAGTGACACAGGTAGCTGAATATAAAAACCATTATTCGAAATAAGCAGATGACATTTTCTGAAGCAAGCTTGCCAGAAATATAAAAATGAAAGTGGTGTGAGTAAAAAGATTTCACTGTCACACAAGTGGGATTTCTTCTGATATAACTGCCTAGGTTAGGGTTGTGGAGGGTTACATTCTGAAAATATAAACTAGGAAAGAAAAAAAGTCTTGTGCACATCTCTAGCTGAGATCAGTTATGGACTCAAGTGATGTAGCTGAAGTTTTTTTTTGTTGTTATTTTATTAAAAAAAAAACAAATATTGTGGATATCTATGTTTATGTGTGTAGAACGATGCAGTTAGCTCTATCTAAGTGTGTTATGTTTGGAGCTCTGGGATCTAGCATATACAGCAATTCAAAAATAAGTGGAGGTTAGCTTTACATGTCTTGTAGAAAGCTGTTTCCCATACCTTCTTTTGCTAGTGATTGCCATATGATAGTGAAGAGAAAGCTAGTAGCTGGGAATTTGCATCCAGGCTTTTGTAACAGTTTTGTGGTTTTTATAGCTGTTATTTATACACTATGTCTGTTTAATTGGTTTCTCTATCAGAGCAGTACTATTTTCCACAAAATACTTTTCTTCATATTCCTTTTTTTGCTGCACATTCACATGTTTGGTATAGTTGAATAGTGAAGTGCTGTTATCCTAGAAATCCCAAACACGAAGCAGACATTATTTAAAGAGATAAATGAATGGCTCTTTTAGTGGGACAGGACCCAAAAGGGAGTGAAACTGTCTCAAGAATATCAACCTTCATTGACACAAGGCGATGATTGATGATTAAGAGCCATCACAGGACCACAGGAGGACCACCATGTAAAGTGGAGAGTGCAGCATTACTTCAGAAATAACGTCACAGGTGCAATGAGAGCTTCCCTGCAGGACCTAGCTTGCCTTACTCAGAGCCAAACAGCCAAACAAAAAGCAGGGAGGGAGTTGAATGTGAGTAGGAGGACAGACAACAATGTTTCTTAAGTGTTCTATATCTGTGGAAATGCAGGCTGAACTGACAGGCCTGGAATACTACTGAAGAAGAGAGTCATTCATAAAATGTTGGTATTATTAACACTATAATGCTGAATAATACTTAAATCAGTAGTGTCATCTACAGGTAATACATGTGTTAATCTTCTATAATAACAAATGACATTTAAAAAGTTGTGTGATTTGTATATGGTGTAAGTTTTCTTTAAGAAGACATTTATTTTAGCATTTTTTAAAGGCGTCTCCAATAACATGCCAATCTGTATTCTATCTCTTATTAATTTCAAGAGAAAGAGAAAAAAGAGTATTATTAATAAAATAATAAGTAAACTGCTTATAGAGTGAAGAGCCTATAAAGTAAGCAATAACAGGAACTAGCTTGTTTGTTTAATGCTCATTCTCTGATTAAAGTAATTGAAGTAATTTCTGTGGTAAAAAAAAAACAACACTTCACTTTAGGACGTGCAAATATTGAAGAGAAATCAGCTTCAGCATTACACCACCCTGTTTGTTTATTATGTGATCATAGAAACACTGTAGAAACCTCACATGAACCCACTGTATTTTATTCCTTATATAACAAACCACTTTTCAAATAAAAACATCATTAAGGATGTCTGGTGATGTTAAAGCCAAACAGAGGTAAAATTAAACATTGATTTAACTTCATTTTGTACTCTTTAATTCTCGTTATGGTGCATTATTTTTTTTTGTGCCAAAACTAGAAGCAACTCAAAGCTCTTTAATCAGTTGTATTCATTTCCCGATCAGACAAATGACATTGTTGTCGCCATTTAATCTCACAGCCTATGCAGTCACCCTGTTTTTCCACCGACTCAGCCTGATTAGAGGAAGTCACTTTTTCAAAGGGAGCATTTTTGCTTTTTTCCACAAAACTAAAGTTTCCTCCATAAGCAACTAAATGAAAGCAATTTAGGAAAATTAAACACTGTTTTTACATTTGCACACTAATTAATCAAAAGAAAGTCTCTGGAACAATCATATGTTGAAATCATCTGCTGTGTTTGCTATTTAACAGCTGTATTATAGTACTGTGTTGAAACGAATGGCATTTCCACCTGCTGTGCTGATAAAGACGTTGTCTCATTCTCTAGTGTCCGCTTGAAGCAAATTCGACATGACAGCATCGCTGATTCCATTATTAATGGTTCCATCGAGAATAATGTATGAGGGGCAGAAGAGAGATGTTTTTCTAGTTTCCAGTTCGACATGTTACTCTACTTAGCAACTCAAATGTTAAGCACAATGCAAAACTCATTAATTTCAATTAGTCCAAGATCTGAAAAAGCTGCATGTTCAGTAAGGCTAGTTTTCAGGCAAAAGCTAAAAATTAACAAAGCACACGCAATAATTATGAACTCATTAGTAAAACATTTCAAAGATATGCGTGATCGATTATAGCTTTACCCTGCTGTCACAGTCCCTTTGAAAATGCAAAATAGACTTTACTTCTGAGCCACAACAAAAATGGATCTGATTGGAAAAAAATGTCCTTGTCTAACAATACATCCAAAGTGACATGTGGCATTTTTCTCTATTCTGTCAATCTTCATATTCTCTGGATTTTCGTTAGCAGCCAAAACAACATCAGCTATTCATTTTATTATTATTACTTTTTTTTTTTCATTTTTATTCAGAGGCCAAGTTCTTGATTTTGATGTTGTTCATTAACAAGTGTGTCATGTTTGATCATGCCTTATGTGCTTGATTAATAGTACATTAAGCTTGATTGCTATAACCTCTGTTCCACTGAGGGATGAATGGTCTGGAACAAAATAGAGTTACGCAAATCCCAGTGCTTTCAACCTGCATTCAGCTAGTGTGCTCAGTGCAACAAAATCAATAGTTTAATCATGTACAGTAGATATTCACTGGTACTGGATTCATATTAATACATAATCCAATATCATGCTCCAATATACAGTAAAATATCAGAGATCAATTTGCTGGTAAAACATGCCGGTATTTGCAACTCTAAATTGCTAAATATCAGTGTGTGGAAAGATGTGTACGATTCCCTGTGGTGGACCAGCAGTGATTCCCTTCCAGGGTGTATTTCTCCCTCATACCTAGTACTTCTGGAATAGACTCTGGATCTACCCCAAACCTCCCTAGAATAAAGCTGTTACAGAAGATAAATGACTGAATGCTGAAGATAAAGTAATTCAGTTTGAACCATTATGGCAGAGATTAAATCTCAGGAGCATTTAGGAGCAGTATTTGCTAAGCTAGACACATCATTCTTAAGAGAAAAGGTAGAGTATTTAAGGTAAACTTCAAACTAATCTTGTTAAAATAAAAAACAGCACACAAAGTATTTTAGTTTAAGAAATAACTGAAGAGAGGATTTAGAAAGGTTGGAGGGGGGGAATAGAGTTCAGATGGGCACTAAAATAGTTACTCTACATCAAAAAATATGTGGAAAGACAACTTAGGCCATGTCCACACTAATACATTTTCGAAAAACACACATTTTTCTATAAGTTTTGACCTCTATATTTGACCTCCTTCTATAAGTTTTGGCCATGCTGAGACGACATTTTCAGTCAACAAAAACGTGGCTTTTTCAAAAACAATATACAATTTTCGCATCGCAGTGTGGACTGTGAGAAAATGGAGGCCTTTGAAAACGATAATGCGTTTTTAGTCATTGCCACGAATTTACAAAGAGCCAGAAAGTAAATAAACGGCAGGCGGAAATGACGCAGGTTTTCTCATTTCTCATTCGCAGTAAATGGACCTAAGCTTTTTCAGACGTTTCAGTGTGGATGAGCAACTTTTGGGAAATGATTGTAAACAAATGTTTTTAATTTATCCAGATTAGTGTAGACAAATCTGTTAAGCAACACTTTTTTTGATGACTGCCACCCACTGATATTTTCAATTTGGGACTTTAACAGCAGTGATTCTTTGCTACAGTACAAATCACATGCTAATAAAAAACACCTGGAATTCGGATTCCAGGTGTTTTTTTTTTTTTTTTTACTGTCTAGTAAAAAGCTTTTTCAGTAATAAACTGAAAGCAAAAAAAGTTCTTGCCAAAGTAAAATGCAAACTTCCAAAGAATAAAAGATTCAGGCTAGTTTGTTCGAAGTTTCTATGAAAGTCTTTTTTTAGTGTGTTATGTTCATTTCGGAAACCTGGCACTCGTTTTTAAAACAACTTCAAGAACAGTTTTGTCTCCTCTGCTGAAACGCTGACTTTCACAGTTTATCTGTCAACCTGTATGCTTCCAGGTTTTATTAACCTCAGTAACTTGATTACCTTTAATGGCCAAGCAGACATGAGAGACTGAATCGAGTCTGCTGTAGCAGCAGAGATTTAGACTGTAAAAACTGTGTCACATTGGCTAAGATGTTTGGCTCACACACAAACAACCCACCAGCATTTCAATTAGTTTTAACCTAGACCTCTCTGGCATGCCAATCAATTCCAACAATGGCTCCCTGAGATCATTTGGAATCACGGTGATGCACAATGACGCAATCCCCATGAATTAGAACGCTCTATTTTTACTATCTGTCTCCATTTCTCCATCTTTACTGCTACAAAACAATCTTGCCTCACTTAAATTCAAAGACCTTCTTTTAAAACTCTCTGAAACAGCTAACCTTTAAACAATATCCAGAATGTGATGCCTTGATAAGAATGTTACGATTCAAAACAGGAGCGTACGCTTAGTCTCATCAGAAACTGAAGAGATAAAGAGCATTGATAAGTCTGTCGGTCTGTTGCTGATGCTTGAATCCAAGAAAAAGAAGGGGCTCTGATCCAAGAAATGAATGTGATTTTTTTTTTGTCTCTCTCCCTCTCTTTATCTCTCTCTTGTTATTTTTGCCTGGTGTTCATTACAGCCTGGAATTTGCAACATCCAAGATGGCAATGCATTACTTCCGTCAAGGACGTAGCCTCCCTTGCAAAATAGGAACGACAAGCTCGCTTGACTGTCATCACTTTTATTAGACTTGCTCCACAAACCGTGTACCTCATAACCTCTCCTGCACTTTTCACTATGCGTCTTCTACTCACACAAAAAACAAAAGATCAAATTATTTAAATAAGACACATGCCAAAAATACACAGACTTGGCAAAATTATAAATAATGGAGTAATTTTGTTACAAGAAAACTGCAAGACCTAAACCACCTTAATTAACCTCTCGCTCTTAACCTCAGCTTTCAATTAACAACAATAACCCAATTACATACATTTTTATTTGGATGTTAAACTAGGCCCGGGTTCGATCCCCGGTCAGGAAACCAACCCCAGCCACTTCCAGTGCCGGTCCCAAGCCCGGATAAATTGGGGAGGGTTGCGTTAGGAAGGGCATCCAGCGTAAAAATATGTGCCAAATCAAACATGCGGAAGATCCGCTGTGGGGACCCCTAACGGGAGAAGCCGAAAGAAAGTTTTTTTTTTAACTAGAATTTACATATTTGAATAGATGTTGTGATTACCAACAATGTGGAAAACATGATTGCTGATGTAATTATGTAAATGCAATATAAGTTTTCAATATGTACATTGTACACCTGTTTCTAACTAAATTTGTCCATCTGCATGGCATCATCGTTATTTATGTTAGCATTATACAATACTATGATTTGCATTTCCAAAACATTCTAGTACTAGAGCTCAGCTCAGTTTGCCTTATTTCCATAAATCAAAGCTCACAGTAGAAGGTAACCGGTGATCTTACAGTGCATTGTCATATGTAAGCGATGCAATGTACAGTATCTTTCATAATTCTGCAGACTTTGTGAAACACTTATCACACAGTTACTGTTCCTAATCACTGTACACATTCAACAATTTAACAGTCAGTGATGTCATTCCCAGCATTCCAAAAGCAGATGTCCAAAATTCTTCCCATGCAAACTGAAAATGAGAGAATGGATGGACACTTCTGCAAATCCAAAACATCAAAGAGTAGAGGAGTAGAGACACATCTGGAAAGTTAAGAGATCTAGAACTTCTGGCCAAGGTGGAGAAAAAAAGAAGAATAAATATCTGTCAGTGATCTAAAGGCTCGCCACAAGTGAACTGATGTCTGCATCGGATTACTGACTACGCTTAATAAGGAAACAAATATGACCGTCCTACGTCTGGTAGTCAGCAAGTACAAGTACAAGCGCATGTTCATTTTTCCTGAAAGAAAAAAGGCAAATATATTGGAAGTGGATAATCCAATCCATAAATTAATTGTTTGACATCCCCTCCACACACACACTTTATGAATAGAAAAATATTCTAAAAGAACATAATTCAAAAATGGCATTGACAGTTTTTTATTTTGATTCAATACAATTCAAATATAAGATAAAGTGGTTATAAAAGAATGTATAAGTTTGCTGCTTATAAATCTAAGTTTGGCATGAGGAAGAAACTAAAGACTAAAAAAGGAACCAATCCTTATTTTGGTGGCACCGAATGTCCATTCATTACAGTTCCATCACTATTGATTACAATTAGCTAAACGTTTGCTAATTGCATGCGTGTCATTATCCGAGGTGGAAAATAACGAATTACATTCATTCGTGTTACTGTAATTGAGTGTTAAGGTTTTCGTTGGGAGTGACGAGGATGGACAGGATTAGAAATGAATTTATTAGGGGGCCAGCGCATGTAGGACGTTTTGGAGACAAGGTGGGGGAGGTGTGTTTAAAATGGTTTGGACATGTGCAGAGGAGGGACATGGGGTATATCGGTAGGAGAATGCTGAGGATGGAGCCACAAGGAAGGAGGAAAAGAGGAAGACTGAGGAGGAGGTTCATGAATGTGGTGAGGGAAGACACGCAGGTAGTTGGTGTGCAAGAGATGTAGAGGACCCCTAATGGGAGAAGCCGAAAGAAGAAGAAGACTGTAATTAAGTAGTTTTTTTTGTGTGTAATTATACTTTTTAAAGTAGGTTTTAAAATCTGTAACTTTACTTACACTTAAGTATGTTTTGATTAAAGTATTTTACTTAACTACATTTTACATCATATCCGTTACTGAGTAAAATAATCAATACATAAAAATATGGGGAGGGGGACAAACAAGCAGAAGTCACAAAAAAAAAGAAATATGGATGTATTACTTATATGCTATTGCAAGCTATTATCAATTAATAAATATCACACACTACATTGTGCAAATACTTTTTTTCCCTATTTTCCCCCTATAATGTCACTCAAGGAAATAATTCTGTAATATGACCTGAAAATACAGACATGTTCTCTCACTTTACACACAAATCAGCCAGTATCTTTTATTACATATATCTTTAATGTTTTTCCATTAACCAGTTCATCATGTTACTGAAATTTGTTGTGTCTAAGCTTAAACCCACCTCCAACACTGCAAAACCTGACATCATAGCAAGTGGAAATCTCTTGAATAGAGTCAAATTTTGCAATTTTTTCAAATTTTAAAATAAAATTAGGATATATACAAATATTAAACCGATTTAAAGTCACTTGTACTCATGTCAGGCTTTTCAAGAATAGTCTGGTTCTAAAATTATCTATTTGGCAAAAAAAAACAATGCTCATTTTAAGCATTTATTTCTAAAAATAATCCAAATGATCTCCTAAAATGATCAGAAAAATGATCAGAACGGCCATTTATTCCTATAGGTATAACAAGCACCTAAAATATATTTTCTAAGGCTAAAACACAGCATAACATGCCTCACACATTGTCCATTTAATGCCACACAGCATGAAACACTACAACTCTGCCAGCAGTCAGCTCCCATTCTGTATACACAAACTAAACCAGGCTGAGTGTAAACTGTGGCTTTTCAAAAGAACCACAGATTGGAAGAAGAGCTGGCACTTGCTTGTCTTGAGCAATGCTCAGCAATCTCTGCAGTGAGATTTGCCAAACATCCTTCATCCAAAGAAATGCCGAGTTAGATTTGTTGCCTTGTTGAGTTTCTAAAACACAAACTCGTTTGAAAGGGAATGGGGTAGTAAATGCATTTGATGTACACTGTATCCTCAGTAGTAGTGTTCGTGTATATATTTTATGTTGTTCAGTATATAATATTGACATTGTCTACTAGATATAGCTCTTAAACTACAGAGCTTCCTGATATGAAATATGTTTCTTTTTCCCTGCATCTCAATTAGAAGAAATCTTAGCACTCAAAAAGTCTGGATTTACCGCCAAAATTCACAGAGAAAATTGCATTCTGATTGGGATTGATGATCTAAGCAGAACATAATTTTAAAGAAAGGAAAAATTATTTTCTTCATTTAAATGTTTTTACCCTGGACATGGAGAAAACATTACCACACATTCTGTTAGGGCCATGATTTTCTCCTATAATATGATAAGTAATAATCTTAAAAGGCAGCTGAAATCACACAGTGGTATATCAGCTTTATTGTGGACCTTTAGACAGATTGGCTGTTTTCACCATCGAATTTCTTTTTAAACTGGATCCTTACTAAGACAATCTGTGCAGGAAGAAAGCCGAGAACAAATTTAAAAGGTAAATAATGTTTTCATGACATTTTGGTATAATTTATTACAGAGAACTTTTAAAGCAAATGTGTCAAAAATATGTCCAAAGAAAATGGCCAGAGTATATTTTTTTTCTTTTTTTGGCTGTTGAATAGAAATCAGTTACATCTGATTGAATTTCCCAGACATACCATATGTGTTAGTCCCTAGTGTATAAGAGTCTCACCTGGTTTGCTAGGGCACTCGGTGCATTTGTGCAGACCCCATGACGCTCCCACACTGCCGCAGCAGTCTTCCTGCTTGGTAAGACCTGGCAGAGGCTTCCCACACTGCAACATAAGCACACAAAACACACAATAGCACAAATTCCAGCGACTCATGTTTCTGAACAAACAGAAGGGTCTTTTCAAGGGGATGAATGTTACAAAAGGGTTCGGAACAGGCAGTTGAAGCAGGTTATGAAACCCAGTGCCTGTTCGAACATAGGAGGAGTTGCATAAAAGCCATGCAGTATCATCACAAAAATTATCTCCTTTTTTTTTTAGCATCCTTCCTTCCTTCTGATACCCAAATGTACAGTGCGTGCTGCGCTTACAGATAGAGTGTGCCTCTTCTCATTTAAAGCAACAACGATGAGGAGCAGCTGAGTCCTGTTAGAGAGGACAAAAAGCAGCCTCTTTTTTTCTCCACTCTCTCTCCTCCCCTGGCACATTGCTCATGGATCTGAGCTAACTGCAAGATTAGGATCTGAATTTCTTTTTAGATTTATGGGACTTTGAAAGCCAAGTCACTGTTATGTCAGACATTTTACTAGGGCATTTGGCATCATCTCTCTATTCCCAATACACATGCCTGTATCTGAATCCGAATCCGAGGATGTTATCCTGACTGAGAAAAAAAAAAAATGCTGAGTCATTCTGCATTCAGTATGTTCTGTTCTTGTCAAGATTACTAATAGGCCAGACAGAGGCAATTAAAAGACCAATACAGAATGTACTGGTTTTCAGCCAGATCTTTTGCTTGAATATGAAGCTTACAATGGAGGCCACAGTAAATGAAAGAAATATAACCTAATGTGATGTAATAAGCTGTTTAGTATTCCAATGAAGGATCATATTAGTTAAAGCTTGTCTCTTTACCACATTCCAGCTGAATGTATAGAGTCATATCCTCTATACAAAGGAAAAGAGTGTCTGCCCTTTCGGCCCCAAATCATTACACCTCTGCTAAAGTGACTGGAATCTGAGAGGCCTAAACTTCACAGGGTGCATAAATTCCAACTGTGGAGTAAATCAGAAGCAGAGCTTCCTTCCTGTCAGACAGCAGCATATAGTCACTACTGTATGTTTCTGTTTAAGAAAATAAATTGCTGTCATACGAAAAGTCTGAATTAGCTTTTACTAAGTTGATTTAGGAAAAAACATTATTAGAAGTATATATATATAATTATATATATATATATATATATATATATATATATATATATATATATATATATATATATATATATATATATGAATAAATGTAATAATGTACATTTTAATGATTAATATTCAATTATTTATTTAATATTTAATAAGGACTACATTATCTTTTCCAATTGCAATATAAATAATACAATCATTTGTGGTGAAACTACAGGGTAGATTTGTAACCTCACAGCTTTGGGGTCTCCATTCTCAATTTCTGTGCATAGATTCTCATAGTCTTTCTTTGTCCACTTTTATTATATCTGTGTTTTCTAGTTTTACCCAAGTGTTGTCAACTGTCGATGAATATACAGTATAAACAAATATAATTTGTCAAATTCAAATATACTGTACAGGAACAGACTATGCACCTGACTATGTTTTATTCTTTTTTTATTAGATAGTTATTTATTTTGTTAAATAAGTTAATAAGTTAGTACTGTATTGTCTAAATATGACCTATTCCAGCCTTGCATTAGCCATACCCCTCATCTTTTGTTTCACCTGTGTCTAATTCTTGCCCTTGTATCTTTGTTTCTCATCATTTCCTGCAATATTTTCCTTTTCTGTTTATATAGTACTCCTTGCTGTGTTTATCATGTGTGGAATTTATCATGTATTGACTTAGCTTACCATTGTTTCTTAATTTGGATTACAGAAAAGTCTAAGATGGCCTCCTATGCTCTGAAGTCTGCATTGGATTATGACCATGAGTTTCGGAAATGCCTTAATAAACAGAGTCTGCATGTCCATCCAAACACCTGTGGCTCTCATGTGATACAAATACCGAGACGTATCTGAGTGTTGTAATCAGGACCATCTATCCGAGTCCAAATTTGAACGGAGACAAGAGGAGGTGAACTCAAAGACAGGGAAAAGATTCAGTAGGGGTCAATGAGAACTGAACTGAGGCCAAGTAACTCAAGCCAATTGAGAACCTTGAAGGAAAATTGTTACCTTATGCAATTATAAAGACTGTGCTGTATCAAAATCTTGACATGCTAACATTCATACGTGCTACAAAGTAAATGTTAATTATCATGAGACCATTACAAGTCATGAGCGCCTCTTTATTTACATACCTTTCCATCAACTGTTTCCTGGAAACACCTTCCCACATGTCCATTTGGCCTGATATGTGGCCTGTGGTGGTTCTGGCCATGGTTCTGACCAGTGCTGTGCACACTGTTTTGTCCATTGACATTGCCATTGATATGATTATTGCCAGGCTGAGAGCGCTGTTGTACCGAGTGCCCTGTTTCAGTGGTTTGGCCCGGTTTGACCCGTGCAACCTGATGGATCTGAACCTGAGCCTCTGGTGGGTGCTGGACATGCACATTTACCAACGAGGGTAAAAGGGAGGCTGAAAAAAACAGAGGAACAATCATAAAATTATGACTTACAATATAGAAAGGCTATGAGGATAACATGACTCATCATTAGTTGATCTATCTACTAGCTCATATTACTGTATACTATATATCATTATAGTTCTAAGAAATAGTTATCAACTTAATTACTACACAATACAGAAGAAGCTCTTTAATGGTTCTGTTTGACTCACAGCACAAAGCCTGAAATGCTTGTACAGTGATGTAACCGGGGCCAGATGTGATCCCTGCCACTGAATTAGACTTATTAAAACAAGGCACAAAGGTCAACAAGCAAATGAGAACGGAATGCAGATGATCAGAAAACCACATGAGAGCTTCTGCATCTATTTAATGCAGAATAAAGTAAAGACAAAAAGCAAGCAAGCGTGAGATATGCAAGAAGAGGAATATTTCGGTTTAAGAAATCTGGAATTAAAAATGACAGGTAGAACACCTGTTTGTTAGCATGGATATCTCTGGCATTGGTAAAAACATATCCTGTTTTTTATAGTTGTAATGAGTTTGCTGAAACAGGAACACTCTGCAAACAATATAGGGCACTGAAAACATGTGCAGAAAATCAAGATCCAGATATAACCATTATTATATGACCATTATAACAATTTCTGGTTTCTATAAATGAAAATGTAAGTAACAACAAATTACATTTTATGTATGGGAACACAAACTGAGTAAACGTATAATTCTGTATAAACGGGTGATCAGTAAAATCTTAGGAGATGCTGAATTCCTTCCTCTTGATTCTTTTATAAAATGTATTAACATGTATGTGAAAGGCACAGCCACAAAATGACTGCGTTTTGCCTTTACCTTGCTGGTTGGACAGGGGCAAGGTGTAGACTGAGTGAGATGAGGGACTCTGTACTCCTTTGTTATTCGTTTGTCGGCCGGTGGAGGGTTTATTGGGGGTTGGAATTGGAAGGTGACAGAACTTTCCTGTGGAATTTGATGGGCACCAGCATTCGTTTTGCCCGATACACCGTCCTCCATTAAAGCACGGAATCTGACAGAAAACTAAGAAAACAAAGGGAGTGTGAGAAAATTATAATAAACCATTAGCAGTATTAGCAGTTTGGAAATACTTAACCCACAAAAACTTATGACATTTAACAATTTCCCTGGGTGATCAATAATGTATTCTGATTTTGTTTGATGTGATTTACCTCAAAATAAATACTTGCAAACATATAATGAGCTTTTCTCTGGGCAGCTCTTGGTCTTGAACATTTGTGTAAATAGGGATTTATGAACTCCAAAATTTAGCCTCAGGGAAAACACATTAAGATGGTCCCTGTATTAGTGGGAAAACTGTATTGGATTGACCTCTGTTTCCTTTAGTTAATGAAGTTTTCCTAAGGCGTACTAATAACTTCCTGTGTTCCACTGATCAAACTGTCAGTTACAAACAGTAACCACATGTTTTGTGCATTGGTTGGCCAAAGACTGTTTTAATTGCTATTAATTTGTTTGTTTGTTTGTTTTTATTATCCCAATTAAAGAGAATAAAAATGACACCAGTAGTGAACACCAGAATATTTTAGTCTGGATGCAATATCTGCATGCTATATGACAAAAACAACCCAGACTTTATTTTGCAGTCATGAAGAGCAAGAATGAAATGCAACTGATGAACAGCTGTCCTTTTACACAGCATCATTATTTCTGCTTATTTTTTGTGCCTGTGCCCTACATACCTGTGACCGGGGCATATTGCAGTGAGACTTCAAAGAGGAACTATGAAAAATACCTAGGAAACTTTAGCAATAAATGGAAGGGCCTTTGTAGTCACAAAACAGTAAAAAAAAAAAAAGTTTTACCACGTAAAGGCATATGTTCTACTCGTTTCAGCAATACTGTCTGAATGTATTTTGAGTTAATAGTTGCAGTGTGGCAAAACAGAAAGAGATAAAAGACAAAGAATTGAAACAACCTGCTGCATCTCTTTCTAGTTTTCTCACTAAAAGTACAGCTGACAAGTTAAATGAAAAACAACATGGTGTCATATTGTCTTAGTAAATGTGCCTCACAAGCATGTTGAGTATACATTCTGCAAGTCTCTTGAACTATATCAAAACCATAATTTCAAATGAATTTCCGCCAACTGGTATTTGTGTTGGTGGAGACCACTGTCTCTACAAAATCTTCCATAACTCTTCAATTGGGTTCAGATTTGGTGACTGTGAAGGCATCATTTTCAAGCTCATCAAATTATTCATTAAACTCTGCCTGAGGTCAAGTCAAGTAGGATTTTATTGACAGTCCAACCATATACAGAGCAGTACACAATGAAACAAAACCACCAAGGTTCTACATCAAACAACGTACATTAACAAAAAGGAACATGGAACTACACAAAACTCAAAACTAGCAACTAACAGGTTGTCCTGTACATGAGGGTACAGCAATCCCGAAAGATCCTCTCAACAAACAGTGGACACGTCATTTTCATGCTTTTGCTGTATAGCTTGTTGCATATGCCATGTATTGTATTGCATATGCTATGTCTTTACTGCTGTCCTGTCATTCATCTGTTATCTATTGTGTTCATCTGTTTGCTATTAACACTCAATTATTTAATATTAAATTATATAATTTATATTCAGTGTTCTGTGTTTCATTTTTTAAGTCTTAAAATATACTAAGTTGTCCGGATCTGGGGGATCCTGACACTAAGCATTGCTACTTGCTGCTTATGGCTCTGTATTCTGTACTCTGTACTCTGTATTGTGTCTTTTAATTTGTACATCTAGGTGCACCATTATGCACTTTCTAGATTGGACTGGTCATGCGCCATCTCTAAACTTAAGAAGACTTTTAGAAGTCTTGCAAGTCTAGATGATGCACATCAAGGTGTGATACATTTAATCTTCTTCTATGCAGGGTTTAGTGCCCAAAAGCCTTTATAACACGTATCACCCGAGCCACATCAAATGCTGTATCTGAGAAACCTCTGTATTAGAGCAAGTATGAAAGTATAACTCAGGTCATATCTCAGCTCTTGGCAGGTGCCACGAATGTGTTTTCCAATGTTAAATGCGTCCAAGCTGCAAAAGTGTTTAAAGCACCCTGACATGTTCCAAACAGCTACTATTAAAGGAGTCCTTCACTGTGAACCACATTAGATGTGTTTATGTATAAATATATGTGATGTAACTTGAGTTTCTGGTGCTAATTTGTTGGTTGTTGGTTTATTTCTTTATTCCCATTTGAAGTTAACCGATGTCTGCTCTGCTTATGTCAAAAACTGACATTTCACTGTAACTACCAAAAAAAAAGAAAAATCAAAAGCACATAATCTTCTTTACTCAGTCACCATTTTTTTTTATAATGTTTGATTTCATGTTAATAAGAAATTCAATGCAAAAGTAACGAATTTGGACTTCAAGACTGCAATACTGTATTGTTATAGTGTTGATGATGGTATTAACTTTGGAACTCTGTTTGAGCAGAGTGTACAGATGAGGAGGTATGAAAGCCAGGCAGACTAAAAGACCAAAGTGCTGCTATTCTATTTATGGTGCTAATTCCAACCACCACTATCAACAAGTAGTGGGAGAGAACTGTAGGTAATATAGGAAGTCTTTAACCAAAGACAAAAATGACCAACATGTTAATAATAATAAGAAAAATTCCAGATTGCATTGCAAAATGAATCTTGGACACCACTGAAGAACAGATGTTAATTATAATTAACTCAGGGTACATTTCTCCTTAAAGATTAGAATAAATCAAAAAAAGATTCTGTTTATTCACGGGTAATTTAAGCAAATGAATCAAAATTTCCAAATAATTGAAACACAGGCATGTGTTTATAAAACTAAAATTCATTTGTCGCTCAAAGAAAATCCTGAAATCTTAGATGCAGAACCCTTCAAGATAGTGTTTCCACCCCAAAAAAAGTTTAGAACACGAGTACTAACCCTTAACTATAAAACTTTCCCATACACCAACCTCAGAAAAAAGAGTACTAAACTGTCCTGCCACTTTTCACTCATGCAGTCACTTGTAGAGAACATAATTTGGGTCTTCAAAATGTATATTTTACCTTAAAAGCTGGATGTAGTGTACCTTCAAATCTAAACCCCAAATGATCATTTCAGGTCAATTTGAACTCTCTATATAATTTTTTAAATCATGCTTTATCCATATTTCCAGGTAAGAGGTAGTTGTTACTTAGATATACACTATATGGACAAAGGTCCTGGGACACCTGACTTTTCCAGCCATATGTGGTTCTTTCCCAAACCATAATCACAAAGCTAAAGGCAATCAATTGTGTAGGATGTCTTTGGATGTGGTAGAACAAAATTTCCCCTTCAGTTGAATTAAAGGTCACAAACCTGTTCCAGTGTGCCTTTGCACAAAGACAACTCCATGAACATAGGACTCATGTTGGTTGGAGTGGAAGATCTTGAGAGGCCTGCTATAGAACTCTGACCTTAAACATATTGAACACCTTTGGAATGAACTGGATGCTGAATTTACCCCAGGCCTCCTCACCTCACCTACATCAGTACCTGACTTTACTAATTAAATGAAAACCACACCTTAATCTAGGGAAACATCTTCCCAGAAGACTAGAGATTTTTATAACAGCAAACGAGAACTAAATGTTGGATGTAATGTTCAAAAAGCACATACAAATGCAAAACATACACAAACTTTTATCCATATGGTGTACGTAAGTTAACGGTCATAAAGGTAATACCCCAACAAAGGAAGGCTTGGTTTTGTGTTTCTCCTGAGAGTCTATACATTTCTTTGCATTTATTCAATAATAACAGTAAACTGCAATAAAACAATGATTACAACGATGGTGTGATTTCTGATCAAATCTCAATTTATACCAAATATACCTGCATATTGTCATAATTCAATATGTCTTAATGTCACAACATAATTCTGGATATGGTTTTAGATATACAGTTACAAACAAATTCACAAATAATATCTGCATCTTCTTTGCATCAGTTCAGTTTAATGGTATTAAATGCAAAGAAGAAACAGCTACAAGCCCCATTGATTCACTGCTCTATACTACAAGTATGTTCTCACCAGTGATTAAAAAGGAATTGGCCAGGCATTAAACGCTCCACTGGTGTTAACTGAGCTCTGGTGTATGAAATGTGCTTCATTAACCACACGCAGATCCAGTGAGAGAGTAGGAGATTTCCCTATAAAGCGGATTGAGCTGTTAGGAGAGGCAGCTCAGCATTGTTGCTTCTCCTCAGGCCCTCTGCACTGGCTTGGGGCTAAAGCAGGTGGATAAAAGTGGCTTTAATCTAATCCCTGTTAAATCTTGCTTCCTTTCTCCATCTCTTTCCCACCCCCTGCCTTTTTTTTCCCGTCTGTTAAGCATATGAAATGGTTAAGGTGAGGTTCAAAGGGAGGTGCAAACCGCAGACAAGCAGGGGGTAGAGAGGAGGGAGCGTGGGACGAGTGTGCGGCTTCCTCATCTCTAAACACCTTTTAGGTCTCAGTGCGCAATCACAGAGCCGATTTTCTCCCTTTTTTTCTCCCTCTTTATTAGCATGCTGAAAAGAATCTCTACAAAAATGTTTCATTTCAGTGCATCTCAAAGAAGAGGAAGAAAGACAAAAATGACATGCTCTGGTGAGAAATTCGGAACCAATTTAGATTCAGAAAAGCACAAACCGTGAGACAATTAGAGACTTACAGAGTCTGAAGCCGTGGGTTTTGGTCGGCGGGCCCTGGTTTTCGCTGTACACCGTGGTCTGATCTCCACGCTCGCAACTATTGTAACATTGCCCCCCGTGGCAGATCCTCCTACACACCATGGGTGTAAAGACGATCTTGATTCGGTCCACGTTAGCTGTGAGGTTTGCTCCTAAAAATGGTAATGGAGTAGAACGGCATTGAGAAAACAAGAGCTGAAAGCACAGAACAGACACATACAAGAAGTGCTGCATCTTCACAAGTCACACTCTCCCTGCCTGGACCTGGGTAGAACAGGAGGTTTATAACAGTCTAAGTGCGTATGCGTGTCAGTGAGTGTGTGTGTGTGTGTGAGTGTAAATGTGTGTGTGTGTGTGTACAAGTCTGGAAAACTGGAAGGATGTGTCACTGCAAAAACTCTCCAGAGCAGGATTAGAGTGAGAGAGAGAGAGCATCACATGGATAAGGCGTGTGCGAGTGTGCGCACGTGTGTGTGTGTGTGTGTGTGTGTGTGTGTGTGTGTGTGTCTGTTTGTAGTTGTAAGGGAAGTCTTGTGTAATGGTGGGAATCTGTTCAACTCCCGTTGCCTTGTAAATGATGGAAAAACAGACGTCTGAAACCAGGGATCTCTTGGATTGGAATGTTTGTGAGGACTGACCTCGTTCAAACATTGCCATTGTAGTACAATTTGAAGGTGTTGTTAGATGCTGTCCATATGCACATGTCATTCTTATTTCTTTTTTTTCCTCCTTGAACTAATTCAATTAGGTTTGTATTTCTTTTAATCGAACATGTGGCTTCAAAGATTTCCCTTGCTATAATGTAAATGACAAAGGAAAGCTCTGAAGTTGAAGTACAAAGTTAGAGCTCAAAGCATTTGTCAGGTTTGTGTAGGACATGTGCTATTTGGAAGGAGAAAAAAAAACAGGTGCTAAAGCAATACAACATAAAACACACTTTGTGTGTGCTTGTGGGATAAAAAATCAAGAAGAGGATATTTTCCTCCCTAGTGTAACACTCATGTTAACTGAAGAGAGTGTGTGCGTGTACAGTATGCGTGACGTTGGTTTGATTGCATTTGTGTTAAAAAGACAGTGATAAATGTCTGTTTTCATGTCTCTGTTTATGTGTTTATATGCTTGTTTGGACACAAATTTCCATGTGGACAGATTAACTGTCTCAATTAACAAGAGTTTCCAGTGAACCCAAACACAAATCAGCTCCATGTAGAAGGCCTTGATATGTGTGTGCATGAGTGTGCCTATTGTGTGTGGCTTTGCTTGTGTTTGTCTGTATGTGGGTCTGCCTTTCTGTGTGTGACCCAGCTTGAGAGGATTTGCAAAGAAGAATGGCAGAAATTCCAAACCAGGTGTGCAAAGCTTGTTGCATCATACTCAACAAGGCTCATGGATGCAATTGTTTCTAAAGGTGCATCAACTAATTACTGAGTAAAGGGTCTGAATACTTATGTATGTGTGATTTTTCAGGTTTTTGAATTCAAACTTTTTTACAGACATTGCTAGAATTCTGTTTTTACTTTGCCATTATGGGGTACTGAATGTAGAAAAAAATCTATTTAAAAGATTAAAGTATCAGGCTGCAACATAACAAAAATGAAAAAAGTGAAGTCTGAATACTTTCCAAATGCACTGTACATCGTGTGTATATACCTATTTTTTGTGTATACATTCATACACTTAAAAAGCATTAGAATCATATCCTATAAAAATCTATTTACTTTTTTTTTACTACATATCAAATGGCCAAATCTCCAGCTTGTCATTACACAATCTGGGTTAAACTGACATGGCTGCTGACTCTGTGGTGTCAGAATGACATAATGCTAATGATGCTACATAAGTCCTTCTTTAGGAGAATGTATACCTATTGATATGTGTTTTTTTTTTCAGTGATGGACAGTAATGTAGTAAATGTAATTCGTTACTGTTCTTAAGTATCTTTTTTGCATATCTGTACGTTTCTGAAATATTTCCATTTGGGGAGACTTTTACTTTACCTTCACTACATTTCAAAGTCATATATCTCTTTTTACTCATCTACATACCAGTTGTTCCTTTTTATTTATGAGTGGATTAAAAACTTAATCGGTCAAGCATGCAACAAACCACCAATCAGAGTAGAGCACGCTCTGTTTTTTACGCTTGTTTTGTTTGGTGGTATCTATTTAGCATGAACATACAGTTCAGCATCAGTTCAACAGCAAGCAGAGTATTTGGAGAGGAATAAATGATGGAAGAAACTCCTGACTCGAACTTTCCACAACACCCGTGGCCTTATTTGCACGATTTTTTTTTTTTAAGTAGTTGAAAAAACGTTTATGGCTCCTGATAATTTTAATAGATATCAACCAGTATTTAATTTGATTATTGTAAGAGTAACATTATTCACACCGTCTTTGTCTTTGAACATAGACTGAGTTGATTAAGCTAAAAAAGATAGGAAAAACGGATAATAGGAACATGATAGCCATAATAAATCATAGATTTTGAATACTTAAGTACATTTGAAGACAAATACTTGTGTACTTTTACTCAAGTGAAGGTTTAAAGGGAGCAATTTTAATTTTACTGGAGTCATATTTTACCTTTTAAGTATATGCTTTGTGTACATCCATCATTGCTTTTCTTTATAAATATTCATAATACATAAACATTATAAACATGAAGCTAGGTTTAATATGTCAGTTGTCAAGATGGCTGTATGTACTTGTCAGTTCACTTCTAAGTGTGTGTGTGTGTGTGTGTGTGTGTGTGTGTGTGTGTCTTCACCTGTTGGAGTTACTTTATTGTTGGAGGCATGTTGCTGGCCATTAGAGTAGGCGACATTTTGATTGTGTGTGTATACATGGTTGTGTCCGTTCACACTGGGCAGAGCGTTCGAGGTTATGGGTGCTGTAGATGAAGGATAACGCTTGACAGTCCTGGAGGCATGAGACTGTCCTGCACCAGTCTGCTGCTGTGGAACCTCAGGAGAACCACGTCTAACCTGGGTTCTAAAAAAACAAACAAAGAAAGAAAAAGCACGCAAATGATTCCACTTTTATCTCCAAAAAATGCAAACATAAATGCAAAGTAAATAAAAGCAAATGAGACAGCATAGTGTCACTATTAACTAGCACTGAAAGCGACAGAGCATGAACATGGAAAAATGCACCTCATCTATATTACATCATACTGTATATTTAGGTAACAGACCCGACCAGGCTGATGGTATCATTTTAACATCAGTTAGACTCATTTAAAAAACAGGATGCTCGTATGTTATTGTGTTCTGCAATTAGCAAATTACTGATCAAAATCTGACATTTAATAGCTACATGATTATAAAAAATTTGTTAAAATCAGCCCTGTTCATCAACTAAAACAAAATTCTAGTGAGTTTTATTGTGAGTACGTGCTCAGGTTCACCTGCAATATAAAATAATACTAATTGGCCTTCAGACCAGCCGACCATGATTTACTTCTGATACACTGAATGTACTGTTTGTACCATTTTGTTCTACTAGATGTAATTACATGGACCATTGCATAATCTGCTGTGAGACCAATTTTGCCAATTCTACATTGTGCACCAGTCAAAGCAAGTAAAACACAATGATAAATTAATAAACTATGACAAAGTAAAACTCAGTTGCTGAGGCAGTGGACTAAAATTATCTCATGACTTAATGGCATCTGGTGACACTCTTACTTGATAGGCAGGGGATGTGTAAGCAAGAGTAAAGCAAGAAACGCCACATGGAACTAATCGTCTATCTGGAAAGCCGATCAACAGAATATAAAAACCCTGCTTCTGAGTAGAGTTATAGCTATCGATTATTTTCTTAAATCGAGTATTTTACCATTTTTTCCATCGCTTAATCGAGTAATTGGATAAGAAATACTTTTTCTTTATTAAAGAGCAATACAAATATACAAGAGAAAATAAGACAGGCCTCTTACATTTATAAAAGTAAATGATTTGTTTCCTTTATAGAAAAATTTACATTTTATTGCTGAAATTTAAAACAAGAATATCTGTCATGGCTGCTCATCAGGGATAAACACACCATTCACCTTAACTGGTGATTTCTGTAAAGCTGCTTGAGACAATGTCTGTTGTGAAAAGTGCTATAGAAAAAACTTGACTTGACTTGAAAACTAAAGTTATTTAGTGAATTTAATTGCCATATTACATAAAAATGCTAATACAAATATATAAATAAAATGTATAAATAAAAATGCAAAAATAAATTTCAGATTACTCTAAAAAAAAAAAACAAACAGTAAATGCACTGTATGGTGTTGTCTTTATTTTGTTGTTTGAAATGGTCCAAACTTTGAAAACTTTCTGTCGTTTGGCCTGACTCTATGGAAGCCTATTTCCACCACATAAAAAAAACAAAAAAAACTTTATTGGCAGAAAAAAAAACTCTAAAGTTGGAATTGCAAGAATAAAGTCGGAATTAGGCTAACTTTTTTTATTTGTGTGGCGGAAACAGGCTTCCATATAAATCTTCTCCTCGCCCTCGTTGTTTTCATTATACATCGACTTTTGTGTTTACCTGTCCAGAGTACTCCAGAGTTTGGTGGGTGGTGCATCAGGAATAATGGTCCGTGGGATAACACAGTGCTCCATGTGTAGTTAAATGAACTAAACAAAGCATCAAGGCCAATGTTTTTTGTATTCAAATTACTGGTGTTGGATCTATGATGATTGCAAATGTTGAGCTATTTTATGAGTTGCTCAGTAGCTCCTAGTTTTATAACCATAATGACTGTATTAGACTGTAGAAAGAACATTACTTATAATCTTACATTCCAGTGCTCATGTTAGTTCCCAATCTCCAGTGTTCTGTATTGTTTAAAGACTATAATCACACTCTTGATATCACCAAATGAGGATCCTCTCAAGGTTTCTTCCTCATAACATCTAAGGAAGTTTTTCCTTGGCCCAGTCACCATGGCTGCTCATCAGGGATAAATGCACACCATTCACCTTCACTGTTGATTTCTGTAAAGCTGCTTTAAGACAATGTCTGTTGTGAAAAGCGCTATAGAAAAACCTGACTTGACTTGACTTAATCGAGCAATCGCTTCAGCCCTATTTCTGTGTGAAAACTCTATATAAGGTGTGTAGGCCAGGAAGTGAATTTCTTTGACAATACACAGTAATAAGGTACTTATTCATTAAATAAATGGTGACATGCTTAAATAAAAATGTTGTGCTATTCCTAAACATACACAGGACTAGGAAAAATCCTTTACATGGCAAGATTTTGGCATTTCCTACACAAAATTCTGAAAACCATAGATTTTTCTTAACTCAATCACGCCTTTTTTTTTTTTATGTAAATGCTATATACAGTATAACAAACTCAATTACACTTTATAGCAGTTTCTGTATACAATCTAAACTAATTATTCAGCATGTAAATAGTGAAGGCTTTAAAGTTTTAGTCACCTTTACATAAACCGACTGGCTCCTTACCATCATTAACTTTCCATGGTGATAGCTGAAGCAACATTAAAAAGGTAACACTACATTTCTATGTATTTTGGATGAAATATATATGTGGTTGCTTAACGCTGAAATAAATAGAGGTAAAAATGAATACTTTTTGTTGTTTTGCCAGAAATCACCTACTGAGACATTCAATAGTGTTCTCATAAAAATTACAACCTGATACAAGTATCATCATGTCCATGCATGTTAAAAAATATATAATAATATAACAAACTAAAGCACACAACAAACAGCAGCTGACCAATTACATAGCTGTCAGATGCATTAGTGCTGTTCCTACAGAAAGGCAATGTTGTAAACCAGTGTGGCCGACTGTGTCATAATGACCTTTTTCCCACCCGCCTTCGTGAGAGACACCTGGCTGACTCTCACCCTGGCACACATGCACGCATCAGACCAGATGTCTCGCCTTGCAATCTCAGTTCATTTCCTCACTGAATGAAGTCACCGCTGCCCTTCACTATATTTGGACAATGAGGCCTCATTTTCTTTGTTTGATGTCATCATCATTAGTTCAAGGCTCACTGCACTTATGCTTTGGGTGAACACATTTGCAAACCCTGTGGCCAGGATTAAATGCATGAAACCTGCTGGAGATTAGAAAAGCTCTTTTTAAAGCCTCGTGCAATACCATTCACCTAATTAGATCTGACCATGAAAGCATATACAGTATGTGTGTGGCCATGATAAGAACACGATGGTTAAGTGGGATGTAAAAAGTGAGTCTTCAACAATGTCAAAGATTATGTATTTTTTCTTTATTGACTTAAAAACACATTGTAATGTGTTACAAAAAAGAGGGGGCTTATATAACACATTGTAACTGCTTTAAATTAGACCAGAAGCTGCAGGTTATTATTAAAGGGAATCACTAAAGTCTAGACATCATCAATCCCTTGGGGTATGATAAAAGCGACGCAACATCTATTGCATGTTCTTTGTAATCCAAACAGACAAATCTAATTACATGAGAGCTTTGTAAAGCGTGTTAGTCTGCTTTACAAATATATAGTTTCAAATTATTGTTCATTATGTCATTACATTTAAATGAGACAAAGCCCAAAAGCTTCAACAGATGTGGACACTATTGATGAAAGCATTCTCTTTGCAATGGAAATTTGTGGTTTTGTTCATGGACATTTTTTGGTCAAGTTTGTAAAGGGACATTATCCCTGAACAATTCTTTTGCCTAGTAAGTAAGTTTTGTCATTGTCTAATGACAAGATCTGTTCACAGGTGCAGGAACAAACAAGTTTATTTAGCTAAGAAAGTCACTAACAATTTCTTGAGCTCACTGTTCATAACAAACAACCTTGCCACCCCATTGTAAACAGCCTGGACAGTTCCATTCACAGAGAAAGCTGGTGTGACAAATTCAGAAATTTTTACCTTCCAGAACTTCAAATTCCATTCATCTGAACTGGCAGCTCAGAATAACTTCAACAGGTCAGCAAAAGTTCAGTTATGAAACTGAATGTGTTTGGACAATTTAGTCAGGATAAGTGATTTAATCATATACTCCACTCCCAGTTTTGAGAAATGCAGCACAGAACCATATAAAAATATTTTCGTGTCAAATAACCCACCTTTCTTACAAACTAACTAAAATTGATGTCCTCACTGACACATTAATTCCCACTGTTTTCAAATGTTCCACACACCAGCACATTGGTTACAGTGATACCATTTCAGAGAGTTGCACTATCAACACTAAAGACACATGGGAAAACGACAGCATTGTGAGATTATGATGGAGAGTCCTGAGACTTTTAAAGAAACCTGTGAGGCCTGGTTCTACTTTACCTCAGTGAGAAATCAAAACTCAGCTTTGTCACTGAGGACATTAAGCATGCCAGACAATTAGTGTTGGGAATTCACCTGATGGAGAACCGTTTAAGAGTCAGGAGGATATATCTTTACATCCATTTGTTTGACTGTTCTGTTAGGAACTGAAGAATACAGGATACAGTTAAGTCAGTTAAGTATTTGAGGCTCAGGGAACCTTGCTAAAGGACCCAACTAGGCACTTGGATTTGAACTAAAATGCCTTCATACCTAATATATCAGCCAATCCTCACAGAAAAAACCGTAATATTCAACTTATTTGTGGCACCTTATGCAATATCAGTCTCTGCACAAGCATATTATAACTACACCCACATCTCCACAACTGTTTTATTGTGGGTTTCCTTTGGGTTCTTTGGGTTCCTCCCACTTCTGTGAAATATGTAGGCATGTAGGTGGAATTACTCAACAAATTATCCTTCAGGTATGAATATTTGTACATGTATAAATGAATGAATAGTTGACACTTAAACTTTTTGATGCATCTCGTAACAAGAAAAATCGCTTCTTTGTTTTGGCTCAGCATATGTATCACTACTCACGCAGTCCTTCTGGCTCTGACATTTTCTCAAAGAATTCTCTCCACATTCCGTCATTAGCATCTTTCTAAGAGAGGAAAATAAATGTGTTCTTTCCACTGTTGTCATTTACTCAACAGATCAAGTAAACATTAAGTAATGAAACTGAAATTCAATGAAAACTTCAAGACGTTTTTAAAGAGAAGAATGGATTCCGTAAATATTTTCCATGAAATTGAATACAGAAAGGGATGAATGACAGAAGCCAAGATTCTGCTGGGACATTCAGTATGTGGGCTTTGTGGGTGTGCCAACCACTGGGCTTTGGTGAGTGGGTTAACAGTTCACCACCCGTCCTTCCAGTGATGAATTGATTATTATTCGCATTTAGGTGGCTATTGGAAACAGCAGTCCTGTAGGTCCCTTTGTACTGCAAATGCTAACATGAAAGAGGAGGACGGAGAACACAGAGTACAAAACACACTTGACCTAGTTTATAAAACTACAACACAGAAGAAAAACCAGGAATGAATTGTTGCTGTTTTTGCCACAATCCAACAATGTGAACAGCAAGACATTTAAACATTTAAACAACAACAGTCTGTTCAAATGTTCAAGCAATGGTGTTAGTTGTCAGAAAAAGCACAAAATCACTTTAAACCAAACAGAAATTCTCGATGTTGCAAAACAACTTTGAACGCTCATCCTAAAAAAAAAATACAAATATAAATCTGTCTAACTTACTAGTTTATAGCCTTACTAATCATGTTGACCCACACATTTCATTTTCTCTGTAATGACTCTGACATGGAGCACCAAGAATGCAGCACAGTTTGCAGCAGTGTTTGAACATGAAGAGGTAAGTTCAGAAAAACAATTTCCCAATGGCCAAGCCCATTTGTCATCCTGAGTTGTTTAGAAGTACAGAACCCACATCTAGCGTTCTAACATTTAGCATCGATCAGTTAATACAGAAATTTTCTGATATGAAGACTGTGTTTGAGGTTGGAAATACTCAGTTGGCTATGCACTGACTGTCTAAACAAATCTCTCTGACATCAGACAGGACTCTCTGGCATCAGCTGCCCGGTCTGGGCTTCAGCATACTGTGAGCAAATGGACAGCAACAAGCAGCAGTAAAATGGCACCCTTCCAAGCCCTATATTTAGCAACGAAATAGAAATAAACTAAACTAAAAACCCAGCCATTAGGGTTGCACAAGCCAGTGCACTCTTAGTGCCGGTCCCAAGCCCGGATAAATGTGGAGGGTTGCGTTAGGAAGGGTATCCAGCGTAAAACATGTGCCAAATCAAATATGCGGATCACGAACCAGAATGGAAATGGAAATAAAAATAGTGTAGGTGAAGAGAGTTTCTGATCACATGATTAATGTGAAGCTGGAAGTTGAAGGGGTGATGATAACTGCCATCAGAGCTTATGCTCCACAAGTGGGTTGTGAATTGGAGGAGAAGGAAACATACTGGAGTGAGTTAGATGAAGTGGTGGAGCGTGTACCTGAAAGAATGAAAGATTAGTAATTAGGGCAGACTTTAATGGGCATGTTGGTGAAGAGAACATAGGTGATGAGGAGCTCAAGAGATGGTCTTAAAGAGAGGAATGTAGAGGGGTAGATAGTGGTAGATTTTGCTAAAAGGATGGATATTGCAGTGGTAAATACGTATTTTAAGAAGAAGAAGGATCATACGGTGACATATAAGAGTGGAGGAAGCTGCACAAAGGTGGACTACATTCTATGAAGGACATGCAACCTGAAGGAGATTGGAGACTGAAGGTGTTGGCAGGGGACAGTGTAGCTAGACAGCATTTAAAGGTGAAGAAGAACTGGACTGAAAAAAGGATAAGATGGTGGAAACTGAAGGAGGAGTGTGAGTTTCAGGGAAGAGGTCAGACAGGGGCTCAGTGGTGGTGAAGAGATGCTGGATGAATGGGCAACTACTGCAGAAGTGATAAGAAAGACAGCTAGGAAGGTATTTGGTGTGACACCAAAAAGGAAGACATGGTGGTAGAATGAGGAAGTGCAGGAAAGCATAAGGAGAAAGAGGTTAGTGAAACTGGATCAGCAGAGATGAGAAAAGTAGACAGGAGTACATGGAGATGCAGCAGCAGGTGAAAAGGGATGTGGCGAAAGCAAAGAAAAAGGCATATGTATGGGAAGGCAGAGCTGTGTGAGAAGTTGGACACTAAGGAAGGAGAAAAGAATTTGTAGCGAGTGGCCAGGCAGAGGGACCGAGCTGGGAAGGATGTGCTACAAGTTAGAGCAATAAAGGATGCAGATGGAAATTAAAATGTGTTGACTAGTGAGAAGAGTGTGTTGAGAAGATGGCGTATTTTGAGCAGTGGATGATAATATGAGAATAAGGAAACTGAGAGAGAAGGTTTGATGATGTGGAGATAATTAAGCATTAAGATTAGTGAGGAGGAAGTGAGAGCAGTGATTAATAGGATGAAGAGTGGAGAGTCAGTTGGACCAGATGACATACCAGGAGAAGCATGGAGATGTTTAGGAGAGATTTCAGTGGGCTTTTTAACCATATTGTTTAACAAAATTTTGGAAGGTAAAGGATGCCTGAGAAATGGAGGAGGAGTGTGTCGGTACAAATTTTTAAGAATAAGGGAGATGTGCAGACCTGCAGTAACTACAGGGGAATAAAGTTGATCAGTCACACCATGAAGTTACGGGAAAAGTAGTGGAAGTCAGACTGAGAGAAGAGGTGACCATCTGTGAGCAACAGTATGGTTTCATGCCGAGGAAGAGCACTACAGACGCAATATTTGCTTCGAGAATGTTGATTGAAAAGTAAAGAGAAGGTCAGAAGGAGTTGCATTGTGTGTTTGTGGATTTAGAGAACACGTACGGCAGGGTGCCGAAAGAGGAGTTGTGGTATTGTATAAGGAAGTCAGGTGTGGAAGAGAAGTATGTGAGGGTGGTGCAGGACATCTATGAGGACAGTGTGACAGCAGTACTGTGTGCAGTAGGAACGACAGACTGGTTCAAGGTGGAGGTTGGAGGTCAGACTGGAGTCTCCATGGACTATGATGTTTGTGGATGATATTGTGATTTGTGGTGAGAGTAGAGAGCAGGTTGAGAAGAGCCTGGAGAGGTGAAGGTATGTGCTGGAAAGAAGGAAAATGAAAGTCAGTAGGAGTAAGACATGTGCAGAGGAGGGACATGGGTTATACCAGTAAGAGAATGCTGAGGATGGAGCCACCAGGAAAGAGGAAAAGAGAAAGGCCAAGGAGGAGGTTTATGGATGTGGTAATAGAATGCAAGTAGTTGGTTTGAAAGAGGCAGTTGTAGAGAACAGGGTAGTATGGCGACGTATGATCCGCTGTGGCACCCCCTAACCGGAGCTGCCGAAAGAAGAAGACTAGAAATAAACTAGTAAATGAACTAAAATAAAAAAGGACAGCAATAGCAAAACCCCTAGGTTAGGGTAAAACTCACTAGTGTTCTAAATAGATTTGGACACGTCATTATGAAGGAATAACCTTTCAAAACAGGGGGAGAAAAAAGATGATTTAGCCGTATTTACACAGTATGAGTAATGTTAATGTTTTCCTCTGAACCAACTGGTGATTAATCCAAATGGCATTTATTGTAAAAGAGCTTGGCATTATTAGCATCAATCAAAAAGCTGGTTGGCAAAGAGGTGGTAAGTGGCGTCTGGTGAAGGTCATGTGGAAATCCAAGTTTGCACAAGTTCTCATAAAATCCTCAAACCACAGCATTCTTAATTTCAGTGCGAGAATCCGAACATGTAGATCATCAGACTAATATGGAACAACAGCACACTGGCAAAGGGAAAAAAAGGAAAGCTTTAAGAATTACAGAGTTGTTCCAACTGAGAAATTTTCAATGTCTTTGGGCTCAAAAACCAAATTGCCGAGTGTGATTTTCTAATATAAATATATGAAGTTACAGACCATGCACATTTTTCATAAAAACTTTTCAGGTCCAATACTAAATCAACACAATGTTTTACTGTTTTAAGCTCTCCAGCTGTATATCTTGGTATGATTTAAACTGGAAATTTGCTTCCAAGGCCTATTTAAAGGAAACACTGATGCTTTTGAGTATACCATATGAAAAAATAGAAGGATAGTCAGTACAACCTGTTAATTTTTGACAAAAGATTATATTAAAATAGCCACAGATACGTGAATTTACACCAAAACACAGTTTTTTAATTTTCCATAGCATCACAGCTCAGATAGCCCCATATACAAGAGAAAGCACAGTTTATAATATTTATGCACAAATAGTAAATGATCATTTCTTTAGTAACAATCTGCACACAGGACTGATACTTCACATAAACAAGTCACGTGTTACACGTGTGTGTAATTACCGATGTGAAGTTCATATGAGGATGTGTTTTTTAGCATTTATTTAATGGAACACCAGTGTCAGTGTCTTGAAACAGTCAGAGTAAAGCTGTAACTTAAGTTGCGCCCGGCTCCATTCCTGTCCCACCTCATGAAGATTGTGGACCTTTAAAGAAGTAGATGCCGACCCCACAAACATCCTAAACCGTCTAGAGACGTACCAGCGCCATTTGGATTTCACTTCATTAGTTTGGAAATTGGACCTCTTTGAGTGTTTAAAGGCTCTGGCATGGAGAAGCTGGTGTTGGATCTATAATGGTCTGAAATGTTGAGCTATTTTATGAGTTGCTCAGTAGCTTCTGTTTCCATAACCTCAAATTACTGTATAAGACTGTAGAAAGGACATTACTCATAATCTTACATTCAGGTGCTTATGTTAGTTCTCACTCTATGGTGTTTGTATTGTTTTAAAGACTATAATCACACTCTTTATCACCCAAATGAGGATGGGTTCCACTTTTGAGTCTGGTTCCTCTCAAGGTTTCTTCCTTATAACATCTAAAATAGTTTTTCCTTGCCACGGTCACCATGGCTGCTAATCAGGGATAAATACACATCTCTCTCCTTAACTGTTAAATTGTGTAAAGCTGCTTTGAGACAATGTCCGTTGTAAAAAGTGCTATAGAAATAAACTTGACTTGACTTTCTCATTTACTTAAAAAGTAGGTGTGTACAACAAGTTTATTCCTAATTAATAAAATAAAATGGATATTAAAGCATATTTTTTAAAGTCCTGTAGATTTAAACAGGCTAGTTTAACTTGGTTAATGCTAACAGATCACTGTCCAGTGTTTTAAGTATGTAGCTTCAATAATTACCAATGCAGAACAGTAAAAACATAATTCCATAAAAGTGCCTCTACTTCTGTTGTAATCTAGACTAGACTAGACTAACATAAGCTATCATCACAGATCATAATAAGACTGATATACTGCAGAAAACATGAGCATATAAGGAAATGCTGGTCTGGGTACACTGAGATGAAATGCTTTGGTATGATTCCAGAGTTCAAATATGATAGATACCCTCATACCCTGAAAGCCAAGCAAACAAAGGCATCTTATACACCATCAGGTGTCCACAAACCACAAACCTTAAAAGTCCACAAAAATGATCAGAGACAAGAATTATTGCACCAAAGGGATGTTTCCATATTAGCCAGTGTTCAAATCCTCACACACTTCCAGCAATCAAAAAATGATAAATGGAAGTGGAAGACTTATAAAAGTAGTGGTTTTGAACATCAGTTGTGTCTTCATTACAGAGAAACATTAGAATGACAACTCCTAGCAGTAAACAGCCTCGATTTATGCCACATATGCCACAATATCATAATTGGAGTTTTCTATGAATAAATGTATGACCTAGTAATGCGAACACGTTGCCTTGTGACAAACATCTGGGTTTTTAGTTCAAAACTTTGCCTGGAACAATATAAGAGATGTCATGAAGCAGAGGTTCAATTATAGAAGAGGATATTTACAAATAACACTGTTATTATAACTTAGCTGATATTTTTATAAAACATGACATCAACTGAACTACCAATGCCTAGCTGCAGTTTTAACAAAATTTTAGTGCCCTGGACCAAGAAAATCTAAACAGGTCTCTTTAGCACCTTCTGTTTTGTGTCTCGTCCGATCACAAGCATTTATAAAAAATAACTTACCTGTAGACAGATCATCAGACCAGAGACTGGCTACAGTCTTAGAAATATTGCTTTAGAACAGAGAGAGTTAGTGCAGAATTTCTGCTGTTTTTTTTTACCTGTTTGTTCAGATTAGCAAACGAACAAAAAAACAGAATGTTTATAAATAAATGTACTTGAAAATATGCTTTCATTAAATTTAAAATAGCTCTGTCTTCTCTGTTTAGAGTCCATGTTGTATTGAAAGCTGACTGGGGTTGGTCATGTTAGCTGCTGTAACTGGACTTTTACAAATTTTAGTTCAATACCTCTGGACTATGCTGGAGAAGCACTACATTCCCATCAGTGTGTAAGTCAGACTAGCTAATGTTAACTTATTTTTGGAAATCTGGAAGAAGGCAGTAGGGGTGCGGTGTAGCCATGCTGTTTTCACATTATGATCCACAGTTACATACAGAAATAACACCCAGCTGCCCTCATAGTGGTAAACCACCCCTACCTAATGGACTGGCTTTTCCTGGGCTTTATGTTCCAAGGTTGCTGTCTCGCTCTTTTCCATAGGGTCATTGCACCTTACATTTACCATGACCCTAAAATATATAAACAGCAATATTCTACCCTTAAATATATGTCAGGAAACGTGCAATAAAAACTGTTTTGGCACATTTCTCTTGACAACACTTGGAAAGCTAATACGATCTTTGTCCTCAGTGAAGAAAAAACAAAAATAAGCCCAAGATTTCTGTCACTTCAAAGAAGGCAACATAAATTGCGACTTTTTGGAAGACTTTAACCTCTTGTGGTTTCTCTTATATGCAGGTCCATGAAGTTGTGGTGTAAGAAGAACCACTGTTTAGCCTTTTCTGTGTGCCAGCACATTTACAGGAGGCTGTATATAATTGGACAGTGACACAATTCTCGCTTTGGCGCTGTACACCACAACGCTGGATTCAAATGTTAAAGTGCATAATGTCAACTTTAATTTGAGCACATTTAAATCTATAATTTGTAAATCATAGAGGCACCAGAGCCTTTTAATTCTAGTACTTTTATTTCAGGTGACCATAAGTAAAACATATTTGATTGCATTATTGCTTCTTAGTGACCCATGTGTCATTGCATCATTACTAAGCTCCATGATATGTTCTTCTTTACATTCAACAGAAATAAAACCTGACCTTTTTTGAACATTATTTCTATATTTTCAAAACAAGAAAATGGCACAGCTTTTCTTCTCATTATATTTCACTGATTTTCAAGTAACTGACGTTATCAGCATCTGTCTTTCCCTAAACTTAACTGCATGTAAAGAGCAAATACCCTCATTATCAATCCATGCTGTACTATTTTAACCACAAGCATTGGAATTCAGACAATCAGTGATGAAGGAAAACATTGCCTTGACTCTCCTCATTATGACCTTCTCTACAAATGCCTGTCCTTTCCATTTTATTGGAGTACGCATACAGAATAAGAATCTAGCTAATATTTTTATAACCATTGTTTATTGTTTTGGCTGTAGCTCCTTATTAAGATCATCGAAGTGCAGCATGATATCTAATTATCATGTAGTAGAACCTGTCGAGAAAACATTGCCCTTTTAAATGTTTCAAAATTCCTTGAATTAATTGGTAGCTATATAAAATGCTTTATACTACTTGACAAATCTGGAAAACTATTAACTCCTCCATGTCATCCTACTAAGCAAAATAACAATTTTATTTATGAATGGATATGAGATTATAATTATAGATTTTGACATGGGAACATGTAACGTCAATAAATCGTTTAAGATAAATTGTGAACGGTCCAGAAACTGCATTCTGTTTTCATTTAATGTGCTTGCAACACAGCCCTGCACCTGGCATTTTAAATTAAGCCTTGGCTTATAGTCTTCTCTATTATCCATAATGCACAGGGCCAAACATCAGTGAACAATTAGACCCCAATGACTATACTTTTGTGTATTTCTCACATCTCCAATCACTGTGGTTCTGGAGAAGATAACGCTTATCATGGCACATTTAGCTTCATTTAAGAAAGGATTAGGACATGCAAGACAGATGCCTTAATTAACCAGGCCCAGTCAATCCATGTTCCCAGAGGTGGAAAGTACTTAAGAAATTGTTTATCATGCCTAAATCATGGTATCATTTTAAAGGATTTGGGGACCTTCTTTAGTACTCTCAGTCAATAACATTGCCTTGAAAATGAACAGATGTTTTACCCTTTGCATTTTTATTCAAAATCTTTCTAAGTACTCATAAGATATCTCAACCGAATAACTAAAGTACTAATGTCCAGTACAAATTTTTTCCGCAATCATAAAATGCTTACGTTCACTGCGTTCCAATTACCAGAGCCAAAAAGATGACTGTAGTTTACTTCTAAAAAAGGCACTATGAGAGCAGTACAACACCAAAATCAAAAGACTTAAAAATGTCTCCCAAACCTCAACACCAACAAACAAGAACAAGCAGGGCACCTGATCTGTGCAAAAAAAAAAAAACACAGTTGCTCAATTGCCAAACTAGCCATTTTCTAAGGATTGGAGGGATGGTATAATCCCTCGCCTTTGTACGTCGCTCTGGATAATGGAGTCATTGTCATTGTCAATGTATACCCTGCCACCAAAGTCAATCAACGTAACACTAGCCAATCGTGTCTCACCTTTCGTGTGTATGCAGAAATAAGCAGGTCACACTTTCTCTGAGTGTGTATGTGTCCATAACACAGCATTAGCAAAAGTTCTGAAAGATGCATTTGACTGGCTATATGTGCCTCAGAAAAAGCATGTGATATTTGTTATTAAGAGTTAATAACCGTAATTTGAGGAGATATGATTGGTGAACAAGAATCAACCTAGACTAAATAAACAACAATCCAAGGATCAGACAAAATAATTGTATTTTATTTCCTATACAGTTTGATGGAAGGAAACTGGCCATACTGAAAAACTGGCAGTCACTAGTCACTAGTTATCCCAAAATCTCTAGTTTCACTTAAAATAATGCTAGTTCTCGGTATGTAACTGAGCGTTTAATCAATAGTGAAAGAAAGTGTTTACAGTGTTGAGTCTATTCACACATTCTTCCAGTAAAGTCTCAAAGTGATGCATGGTGCAGCATTTGCTATAAATACAATCTTTCCCGGAAACCTCCTTGACAGTTTCAGTGTTGGCTCTAGTTATTTGAGTTTCATAGAATGACAGTTAAAAACGTAACTACCATTCTAATCTGCCAACATTCATGATATTATATGACATGACATTTGGATATTATAGGCCACTGACATACCATAAGTAACTAACTGGAAGGGTGGATAGATAATTGTCAAAGTCAAGCCACTGGGGTAAATGTGTAGTTAACTTTTTAAAACAAGAAGAAGTTTCACAGTGATGATAATGTACCAACAACAGAAAGTTGCAAGCCTATGAAAAATACCAAGAAAGAAATTCTACTTTTAAAGGGACATGTGGCAATAGGACCTTTGCATCTAGCCTGAATTACAGGCATATAATTATGCAGTCCACCAACCAGTTGGCCAGTCTCTGCTTAGAAACGGGAGCCTCTTGAATATTTCCTTCATGACAGATATATAGGACCATATGGTTGCCACCTGGTCTAAATTGTACCTCAGGGTGCACCATAGGCACAACAAGGAATGCTATGCTGCCTTACCCCCAGTTTTACAAAGCTGCATGTTCAATCTGACTTTGAAGATGATTGTGGAATTCCAGGCAGTGCCTCATATATTCTTGGTAAAGGTGACATGAAATCAGGTATCACATCTAACAAAGGAATATGGTTGCATTGCAGGGAAAACAGCTTATATGTAAAAAAAAAGTTTTTTTAAGAAAGAGTTAAACCCCTTCAAATCTACACTTGGAAAGAAACTGCCGGATTTTTTCTAATCAAAGAAAGTATGTTGGCAAAAACACTTTATTTTGCAGTATGTGGACATTTTTATTTTTTAGGTCACATTTGAACTACTGGAAAGATATTAGCTGTAATTTGGGTTATGATCACACAGTTAGATACTAAACTAGTATTCATCACAAGAACATGATATATATTTGTCCTTTTGACTGAAATCCAGCCAAATATTTAATGGAAATTTTCCCAATTCCAAACTATATTTCAGCAAATGAACACCTGCTCGTTCTTGTAGTTGCTGTTTCTTTGTAAATGTTTCCTGGCTGCGAATGTTTAAAACTGTGAATAGATAAAACTTATGCTTGCCACTAGAGGCCCATATAACATGTCTGTTGCTCCAGCGCATCAATTTTCTCTTTAGCGTGAGTAAGTGAGAAGTAAGAATAAAGGGTGGAGATTGGAAAGGACAGCCAGAGACTGGAAAGAGAAGACAAAAAAAAGCCTATGGTTTAATGGTGACAATGACCTTAACTTAGAACATTATTTAAAGTATCTGGCTAATAACACATAAATAATTTGCCAAATTAGACAGACAGAGCCACAGATGAAAAGTTTGATGCCAAGTTAAAAAAAGTTTAGGTTCTACATACCACCTGTAATCAATCCCAACACATAGAGAACTCATTAGGATTTGGGATCTGGCATATTCAGACCTTGTAATCCCTCTACAATTTAGATCTGATCATATAACTCCTATGTACAGTATATTAGCAGTTATTAAGCGTAATCAAACAATGTAAAACATATCAGCGTGATATTGGGTTATATTCTGTAGTCAATTGTGTGAGTATGAAATAAAGGGAAATCTTTAGGGAAAGTGTTACCACATGTTTTGAAATGCTCTCTTCCTCAGTATCATGATCTGTATTCACAAATGGCTTTTGCTCTGATTCATTCCAGCAGTGAAATCAGCTTAAGCTGCTAAACATTATGATTAAGTTCAGGATTTATTTATTTATTTTTTGCAATAAACAGTCATTCTTGTAAATGTTCTTTTTGAACGTCTGGAGCAGTACACTGTGACTACATAATTTCTGTATTTGGTCATTTATGTATTGTTTAATGAATTAGTTTATGTATTAGTAGCAATTGTAATGTTCTAAAGATGTAATAATGCATGTGGCGTAGTAAGTCAAGGGTTCATGTGGAATGCTGAGTTGGCATCCTTTGTCATGTCAGTGTTACATAATCGAGTGCAGAGAAACCCTGCAGAAAGGCTGCCTTAAATCACTAAAAAGGATGCCCTTTTGGCTCCGGAAAGTCCGTACCCTTCACACCCTCCACATTGCCCAGTCACACTGCCCAACAGGAAAGACAAAGGTCAGAAGTCCACGCTGCATCACCAGCACACCCACCGGGAGCAGGAAGCACTCCATCAATGAATACTGTCAAACTTCTTAACAATATAAAGTCATACTATATTATAAAAATGATAAGAGAAATTTAAGGATTAGCAATTCATGTATTTATGTTTATTTATTCATGTCACTACTAAGACAAAAATCTAACATTAAATATCCAAAAAAAATTTGATTTATATATTACATGCATTCAATTCAGGCATTACTAATCTCCATCAGGTTGATTTCCCTCTATCATCAGAGTGCCATGAATGTGGATGTATTAGGCTAATACTTGCTAGTGAGGCACAATAGACAGCATTATTTAGCTAATTTGTAAGCATACCTGCTTACTGGCATTAATCACAGATTATAATATTTAGCGTATGTTAACTAGCTTGATAGCGAACTACTGTCTTTAAAACATAACAGCTGGACTAATATTAAGATTTTCATCCTTTTTTAACATTAAAGATAAATAGGTATAATGAAGCAATCAGCTATGAGATAATGCTTGTATTCTAACAAAACTGAAAATTGAATTAACACGACACACATGTATCATATTTAAGTTATAAATACTGCATTATGTCTGAGTGCTCACATCCTATTGACTTACATTTAGTGAAATGCATAGTTATCATAGTTTAAGTATTTAAGACACAATCTGACTAGAAATAAGCAGCTTTGCCAAATAGGTTTTTTCAGTCTGTAGTATGACACCTCAACTTTAAGAAACTAACACAACACTGTGCTATTTGGGTTAAAGTCTGCTCAGAGCAGTCACTTTTCTTGGAAGGCTTCCCACTAGATTTTGGGTATTTGAGCTGTGGGGATTTGAGTCCATTCAGTCACATTAGCCAGTGTGTGAGGTTTTATGTCTGTAAGAGTGCACACATCTTAATAGCTTACATTAAAATAAATGCATAGTTTATGTGTATTTACACAAGTATTTAGGACACAATATAATTTGTGTTGTGGGTCAAATGACTTTTGGTGAGGTCAGACACTGATGTGTGTCTCTGTGGAGGCTTGGGGTGTAGTCAGTGTTCCAGTTCTCACCAAAAATATGTTTGCTGGGGTTAAGGTCAGGGCTCTGTGCAGAATACAAACTCTTTCACTCCAACCTTGGAAGCCCAGTCTATATGGCGCTTTGGCTTCATGGCCAGTTTGTGCTTCTAAAGTTTTGGGCAAAGGATCAGACAGACAGACAGACAGACAGACAGACAGACAGACAGACAGACAGACAGACAGACAGACAGATAGATAGATAGATAGATAGATAGCTATAGGAAAGCCTGTATTTCTTTTAACTGTATATCATAAGATGTCAAACATTTACCATGTGACCGGTTTTCCCAAACCGCAAAATAAAGCGAAAATAAGAGTTAACATAAAGCATGGCTGTCTCCACTTCCAAGGAAATTGAAGATACTGTATATGTGAAGTCTGTCATTAAAGTATCTTAAAGCCCTGGTGACCAGCCTCCTGTCTGGCTTGGGGGGTGAAGATTCTAAGTTTGGCTAGTTGGAAAAGCAGATAGTAAGGAATATTTTTACCAGATAGAGCAGATGCCTGCTGTGCAAATCTGTCACAAAATGCTGTAGGTCTGAGATCACGTGGTTTATAGACTATATCTTATGCAAGAGAAGAGCATGTGAAGTGTGCTATGAATTGTTCCAAAAAGTGTTTTTAATGTGTTCCCAAAAATCATGCTGTTTTCTTACACTTTATAGTACACTGCAAGGCAAAAAAAAAAAAAAAAATATATATATATATATATATATATATATATATATATATATATATATATATATATATATATATATATATATATATATATAAAATACTCTTACTTCTGATAGATTTTTTTTTTTTTTTGGTCATAACTTCTCCTATTAATCCTGATCCCAGCCCATTAAGGAGTAGGTGTATATAATATCATATCAAAGCTTCTGCTTCTACAATAAATACAACTGGCCTTCACTGGCATCAGTTCTGTAGCACTATATTTAGACTTGAGGTTACAGTAAAAAAGAAAGATTGGTCTCAGTTAATGCTTTTAAAACATCCACCTAAACCTCAAATTTCCCCTGAGGGAAGTTCCTGGTGTCTGAGTGAAGCTTTGGTCATCGAGTGCTAGTTTTAATCATACAGCAACAAGTAAGCAGGATGTGACTAATAGTCGATGCGAAAGAGAAATCATGCCTTTACCCAGTTTGTCACTCAGCAGAACACGGAAATCAGCAAATGGGAAAATGGGAAAGGCCTACATCTGAGAGCCACCCACTGCATATTTAGAGCAGACCCCAAAATATGACTAGCATTAACATTTAGGGACATTTTCCAACAGTCTTTTAAAAGTATATTTATCACTCCAAATATTATGTATGGTTAATGGAGTACATGTTCCAGCACTGGGTTTGTACACTATAATGGATTCCACTTGGCCTATTTTAGAAACAAGGTGCAAGCGGCTCACAGAGCTCCAGGCTATAACTTCAAATTTAGTAGGAAGTTTACGGGCTGTTTTCAACATGTTCCAAGGCAGAGCGTCCTCCAAAGTGGCTCCCAGAGCCAGCTTACCAATCTCCACCTAGCATTATCTAAGAGTTGGCCAGTGAAACAGATTGCCTTTGGGAGCGCTAAAAGTGTGTGCTGTACACGCGAACCAAACTCACAATAGTCATCGTCCTGTGGAGCCCTGATGTCATGGCTGAACTTATCACCTCACCAGCTGTTCCTGACTACTGAAGCAGTGTGGGTAGGGGACGAAAGAGAAAGGCCTGAATACCCCACTAATGTTTTGATAATAAATTCGGTACTTGAATGCTTTTATGTAGAATGTATTTGCTAATGGACCAAATTCTTATACTAAAAGCAGATTATATTTCAGAAAGCAAGATGATGAACATAAGCCTATAAAAGCAAGTTGATAAACATGAAAGTTGCATCCACGGTCCAGAAGGACTAAGGGGGACAAATTGGTCAGGGATACGTAGCTAGGAAGTCCTTTGTTGGTCATTAAACCCCAAACCACTATTTTTCCAAACTTATATTCCAAATTGACTTCTTATATTTATATTTATTCCAAATTGACTTCTTATTTTTGTTGAAATATTATTCAATCCAAACTTATACAGTACAGACCAAAAGTTTGGACACACCTTCTCATTCAAAGAGTTTTCTTTATTTTCATGACTATGAAAATTGTAGAGTCACACTGAAGGCATCAAAACTATGAATTAACACGTGGAATTATATACATAACAAAAAAGTGTGAAACAACTGAAAATATGTCATATTGTAGGTTCTTCAAATTAGCCACCTTTTGCTTAGATTACTGCTTTGCACACTCTTGGCATTCTCTTGATGCCTACTTTGAAAAACCTACAATATGACATATTTTCAGTTCACTTTTTTGTTATGTATATAATTCCACATGTGTTAATTCATAGTTTTGATGCCTTCAGTGTGACTCTACAATTTTCATAGTCATGAAAATAAAGAAAACTCTTTGAATGAGAAGGTGTGTCCAAACTTTTGGTCTGTACTGTATATATATATAATTTAACACAAAAACAAGTACTCCTGTAAAATATCTTGGACCTTGTAAAAATTCCAGGAATAAAAAAGCTTGATTGCTGGAAAAACATTTTGTTGTACATACTAACAGTGGCTTTACAAACTTTACAAACATTCTATACAAAACTATTTTACAGTTCAAGATGTACTTGGCTGAAGGACTTTCCTTCGAGTTTATAAAGAGAAAGTAATGCTGGAAAATTGTCACACAGTCAAGAACCCAAATCCTGATGTTCCTGAAGATCCTCACCCCAAAAACCCTTTTTTTTAACCGTCTTATTGTCTGAAGTGCACTGCCATCTGTGGAAATCATAAAGGAGAAATGCCTACTGCAGTAGAGTAATAGACCTGAACCGATGTTCGCTAATACTAAATAGCTTCCTTTAAAAATACAGAGGCTCTTTCACCTTAAGAAGCCCTGCTGACAGTCAACAAATAGTGATTTCATTTCAGCAGGAGGCCAATTGGCAACAGCGTGTAGTGTGGAGTGGGCGTCTAGACCCAGGCAGCTAGACACAGCGCAGCCAGACAAACCCTTAAGCCCTTCGCTATGTCAGCTTCCATTGACCTTTAGCCAAGACACCTCTTGAGACCTATCCAGCATCTTTTTTTTTCTTTTTGGCATTGCTGTGCATAGCTGGGCATTAGAAATTACAGGTTTTGCCAGAGAGAAGGTGTTGTTTGCACTCCAGACAGCGGACATACCACGCACTTTAGGGTTCAAAGGACATGCCAGCATAGCACATGCTCTCGGATATGTGGCAAAAAGGCAAAACGTTCAAATCCTAGCAATTTGGAAAGACTATTGGAATGTTCTTGTCTGAAAAGATTTCAGCAGGTTGACTGAGTTCGGAGCTTGTTGTTTGAGCTGCCACCATTCTGAGGAAGAGGATGCAGAGACGAGGAGGTGAAAACAGCAGGACATTTTCATTTTTATGGACAAAGAGTCTACATTTGTTAATCTGGCCTTGGAACTTTTTTTAGGGCACTGTACTGCACTGGCCGTGTATTTTTCCTATGCTGCTCATGAGGGGTAAAATATGGTCTGATCTATAGTAAGACATAAAAAGCCAGACTTTCTGATGTCTGGTGAAAGCATGTTGACTTCGAAACTGTCTCTAATCATTAATCTTGCTAATCTTTACCAATTTACTAATCAGTAAATACATCAAATTTTGGGTTATAATATAGGATTTGAGTTCCAGCTCATGAGCTATGGAAAATCTTTACCAAGAAACCAACAGAATAAAGAAAACAGCAATATTCGGCATCGCCGTCCTGCTAAAGCATTTGTCACAGAATATTTGGCATGAGATCGCTAAACATTTTTACTGCCCTCTATTGGATATCAATTGTAGTCCTCTAAATTTACAAAAGGTACAAATGCAAATATGTGAACAGCCTAAAGTCTTAAGGGTGATCTGATTCTAGTATTTGATATATGTGAAAACAGGTCTACATTTAGGCCTTTAACATTTAACAATACATTACATTTAACAACAAATTAACATTTACAGCATTTACACATAATCATATGTGTTCCGTCTTTAGTATCTTTCATGTATATGAACAGAAGTTATTCAGGCAAGGGCAAGTCACTCTGAACATTCATCTCCCCAGAATTTAGGGCTCGGGTCTTGTGTCTGGCTGTCGTATAGTACAAACACAAAGGCTTGTGATTCAGAGCACAAAAATGTCTGCTGACAACATGTCAAAGCAAACACATGCATGGCAACTGTTCACTTTTGACAGAAGCCTTGAATTAATTACAAAACACAGATTTGATTTAATTTTAAGCACACAAACATCTGGCTAAAGTACACATTTACAAAGTGTTTTTGTTTTTTTAGGGGAAAGTAGCTAATAGTAATAGAAGTTTCAAGCGAAATGAAATATATTACAGAGCTCCGCTGAGATATTACAAGAAGACAAGTTAGATAAACAGAAATTCCGACATCAGCATTTATGCAGTAATACAACTTAATATGCACTTACAGGATTAGAAAAGCATTGGGATTGATGCCAAAGTAGAGAACATCATGACAAGTTAAAGCCTTGTTTGTATATAGTTGACATCCAGTGATATATTTAAACTGGTGAACAAGTGGCTCCTTTCAGCATTGACTGTAAAACAGGGTTCAAACCATAATAACACTCTCATCAAGAGCTGCACAATCCCTGCAGCAGTGTATAGCTGAGAGATATAGGACGTGAGCGTCTTTGTTTTTGAGGAATATCACAATGTATTAAGTTGGGAGCCAGTGAAGTTTTAGTCTGTGTGTATTGGTAGTCAATACTAGTGACTCACAAAGCAAAAAAAACCCAGAAATAAAAACAAAAGGTATTATTCATTCCATATGACAGGAGTATTTTTTGCTGCAAATGGCAACAGTTACCACATCTTTCCTCTTTGGCAAATTGAGCTTCTTTGTTTTCCTTTGTTTTTATGTGTTTTGCTTTGTATTTCTCCAACCATGTATCATCCAAATACCCTTAGGAGAGCAGCATGAATATGAGTAACATTCGTTAAGGGTAAGAAGAGGGTCAGTTATTCCTCTATGTCTTACACTATTGTCCAATCAAAAACACATTAAATCTGGGCTTTCATCGTCTGCTCTGAGAAATCAAAGCTATAAGTTCGGAGAATCCAAAGCCAGAAGCTAAACATGTTATCATTAGCTACTGGTGTATCCAAAGAGGCAGTGATGTTTTGTTGTTTGTTTGTTTGTTTTTTGGTTGTTTTTTTGTACATTCTATACATTTCCACATAAGTATTATACAGAGACTTTCATAAAGCATCTTTTCTGTAATGTCTAGCTATAAGGAATGTTACTGTTAAAATGTATATGCATATGGTAGATATGACCCTTAAATAATTTCAGCTGCGTTGCTTGTCAAAGTGGCGTGTGTTTAGAAAAGCTTGGCCAATAATAAACAAAATTACTTGTGAACAAGAAACATTTATAGTCTTAAAGGCAAAACAATTGATAATAGTTCTACTACAATTGAAAATAGTCATACTGTATGTGTGCATTCTGATAATGAGCAATACATAAAAGGCTTTAAAGAAGAATATAGCAACAATGAAGATAATCTAACATAAATTAGATAGAATATGTGTAGATTATGTCATTGGTTATAAATATCATCAGATTTTTTACATAACGACATACATTTGTATACTCGTTTTTATTATGAATTAGTTTACAATAGTGAAATTTTGCTTCAACTAGTGAAATCAGACTATATATATATATATATATATATATATATATATATATATATATATATATATATATATATAAAAAATACATGCCCTTCAGTAGTACAGATTTGCTCATGCAATTGTCGGAACTTTAGCGAAAAAAGCAGTTAAGCAATTTGCTATGGCACTGATCTGCATTTCTAGCTTTAGAGAGAAATGTTCAAAAGTAAATATTTATTCATGACTATTCATATGAATAAATGTGCAAAACATAGTTCTTCCTAAACCATTTAAAATCCTCTTATAGGCCTGATAGTGTGGCTATAGGCACTAATACCACCTTCTGCACTAGCATGCCAATTATTCTTTTTTTAAATAAATAATTTTATCATAGTTTCTTTTCCTCTTGCAAGCCCTTATGTATTCTTTGAAGTGGTTGCATGGTGTTGAGAGACTTACCCAGATGAATGGGCCACTTTGCCAGTTGGCGGCTTTGGTGTTTGGGTTTTGGGATTGCTTTCACTTGCTTGTCTCTCAGTGGGTCTCCTGCGGGCAGACTGATGCTTAGTGGTTTCTGTTTCAGGCTGGATGGGCATTAGAACTCTGGATGTGCCAGTTTGGATGTAAACTTGCTCTGGTGCCACCTCTTCACAGCGTGGTCCCTGGTAACCCGAGCGGCACACGCAGGTATGTGGGCGACTGCACGAGCCACGGTTTTGACATGGGGGCTGGCAGTCCGCTAAAGAGGAATAACGGTGAAAGATAAACAATGCAATCAGTCAGCAATATGTATATGCATTTATTTATTTATTTGGATATGAATTGAAAAAAAAATCTTATGTGATCTTGGAATTGTGCATGAAGGTGATTAGAACATTGACAGATGGTTAATAAAATGTCTCAATTAATAAAACAGCAGCTCTGACAGTGGTGCCAGCTACAAGGATCATTTCAATATCCTTTACCTAAAGCATAATGACTTTCAGCAGTAGCAAATATACCAAAGTGTATATAGCAACACTCGAATTAAATAGATCAGAAACATATGCAATCATTTCTATCGTGAAGTTTTCTATAAGAAGTCAACTTATTTAAATTTTTAAACATAGCCTCTAGTGTCAATTCTTTGGCACAATGCATATAACTAGCAAATCTAAAGTTGGTTTTAGAAAGAGACAGAGAAAAAGAAGGGGCTGAGGAGTAAACAAATTGTTATATACATAACTATATTATATACTATACATATTATATACTATATTTAAACTGATTTTATATATATATATATATATATATATATATATATATATATATATATATATATATATATACTGTATATCAGTTTAAATATAGTATATATATATATATATATATATATATATATATATATATATATATATATATATATATATATATATATTATAGTATATATATAGTAAATTATTGTATGTGAGCAAAGGTTTATATGCAGTTGATATCTGGAACTGGTTGTTGCACATTTATTCCACTATGTTAAACCTAAATATAAATTGATAAAGATTTCATGTTTTGCTTTAATTAATGAAAGTTTCACGCTTGGGAAAGAGGTTTAAGAAGAATAAAACACTTTGAGGCACGATGTCCTCAATCTTGAAATGATTACAGTATCTCTTCATGTTGTGCCACATTACACCCATTATGTTTGATTTCTTAGGTTATTTATAAAAAATGTTGTGGTACATCTTCTGAAATATTATTATCACAGATTTAATGATCATATTCTTCTGATTTGGAGTGTAAAGCTGTTAAAGTTCTGAAGTAGACTTACTTATTCTTTGCCAGATCATGTAAGCGCCAGACAGCAGGTTTAAAAGAACGCTCACAATACAAAAGAAATCAGAACGCAAACACTTGACAGTAAGCGTGTCCAAATCCCAAAGCACTTCAATAACACAAATACTTTTCAGTCAGCATCACACTTATAAATAGAATGTTTCATGAAGGTCTTTGTTTACTAAATAAGTGTGAAAGTTCCCTACAACCAGAGTTTAGAGTGATTTAACACAAACCTTGTTTATCAATAGCTAGTAAATACAGGCAGCGTGAGTCAACCCCGTGGTCATGGTTGAGAGAAAAACAATCTGTGCAGGCTTCGAACTGGCCACCTGGCTACTTTAACGTGGTCTACAGGGGCCTGTAGCATGCCATGCAAACCAAACAAGCCTCTCTGGCTTGTGAAGCGCCTGTGTGTGCTGGATGGCAACCTAGAATTTATTACATTGTCCTCAAACAGTAAATCAGGCCACCGCTCTCTGGGGACTAAAGCAAACAGCGACGCTCTGTCAACAGCGCAGGAATGCTATTGACACAGATGCTGGGAGACACTGACAGATTACAAGCCCAAAAGCTTCCTCCAACTCTTCTGGGAGAGTGACTGTATGGCCTGCTGGCTTTCCTGTTATTGTCAAGCAGGCCTTGAACTTCAGTCCAAAGTTTGCCCTGGTATGGAGATTGGTCGTTCCAGATTCTCTGGGACTGCTCACCTCCTAATATAGTAAAGATAAAACCTCAATATTACCAAATCAGAATTGACTTTTTATCTATATTTCAGTAATATTTGGAAGTAATAATTTCCAAGAAGCATCTCGCATAATTTTGTCAGAAGAAAAAACGGCGCCTTAAATACAGGACTCCGATTGGAAATTTTGTTTAGCATTGCTCTTTACAACCATCAGGACAATATATGTTCTTTAAAACTGATTTTCAACGATCCAGTACAGGTCCAGAAATGTAGAATCAATGCCAAGCTGTTTTGGTAGCTTGTATAGGCCAAAACTTACAAACAAATTTTATGTTGTTGTTCTTTTTTTTCCATTTTATCATCATAGAACATATGATCCAGCATTTAGTGTTATAAGAACAATCCACTCTAAAACATAATCGTTTTCTAAAAATTCACTTTTACAAACTTTGACTGCCCAATTTGCCTTATTGCATCATGTTACAAGATATTCTGAGATTTTATTTGATGCAGTATAAACCACCATGCAGCATTTGCACATTTTACTGCTATAAGTAAACATCTGCAGAGCAACAAGATTTAATATTGATGTAATGAAACCTACTCTATTGTGCATGTTTTCCAGATAATCCAACTTTTTATGTTTCTTGTTAGGACAAAACGAAAGCTGGGTTAAATCCGAGAAGCCCTAAATTTCGAGACATATTCTGATTCCTCTACATTGAACTTTCATATTTCTGGAATGTTGAGCTGTTTTTGGATTGGACAAGTTTTTCTTGAGAACGTGGGGTACTGTATTTATTTCTGGAGTATCTCTGGAATTTCAATCCTATCCAAATCTATCGTATCAAGTTTTTCTTTTCTTTTTTTGGTAAAGACTGTGCGTGCATACACATGAAATAATTACAACATTGACATTTTATTTTAACTTATTAATAAATTTTTATTTAAGAAAAAAAAACTTTTAATATACAATATATTTAAATTGATATGTTAAATAACTTTAAATAACTTAGGTTCCCTGCTGGTCTAGTGGTTAAGATGCGGCGCTTTTACCGCTGCGGCTCGCGTTCGATCCCCGGTCAGGGAACCAACCCCAGCCATTAGGGTTGCACAAGCCAGTGCACTCTTAGTGCCGGTCCCAAGCCCGGATCAATGGGGAGGGTTGCGTTAGGAAGGGCATCCAGCGTAAAACATGTGCCAAATCGAACATGTGGACCATGAATACGGATGATCCACTGTGGCGACCCCTAATGGGAGTCTAATTTTTCCATATGCTCCTACTGACACGAAAAACAGTTTCTAGTATCGCAACGATTCTCACATCATAACGATATATGTCCAGAAATCTCACTTAATCCTTGAGCATTTCTATTCTAGGCCAAACATTTTAAGGCTGTGTTGTTCTGAATCATCACCTGACTACGTGGATTTGTCTTACAATTTGAGCGTATAGTTCTGCATAATTTTCCTATGTTTATTATGAAAATTCTTGGACCAGTTTATGAGAGCATCAATCAAAAACCACATAAAAATCAAACAGTGTTTCTTCAGTGAAAGAAATCTCGGTATCCGGTTGCTATTTTGCGTCATGGGTCTAATTAATGCCTCCATGACCCAATACGTGGTCACTACCTTAAATCATGGTTAAAGATGGGCGCAGTTGGACTCTGACACCATGAAAACACTGTTCTCATTGTAGTGTATTGGGTGTGTTAGTGTTTCCTGCACTGTCACTGCTTCCACATGCAGCTTGGCCCAACAATGTTGCAATAATTGCTGTCATGCTGACTTGTTCTGCACATCATTAAAACTAATTGCTCTGCATTCCTTTCATTTGGTCAAAAAATGTGCTCTCTTTTACACGGTAGGATATAATAAAAAACAAACATTTGTAAAGAACAAAAAAAAAAAAAACCTTCTCAGCATAGCCAAGGATGTCCAGGAAGGATGTCCAGCCATGGGTGGTGAGGTGAAGAGATGCAGTGGCCCAAAGAGTGAGCATGATACACTTACACTCCATTTCTTCTCATTTTACCACATAACAGGTCATTCAGTAAATGGAATGAGTGATGTGATGCTTTCTGATTGCCACATTGTTTCATATCTGCTTACTTCAAAATGCAAAAGACTGAACATTCAGTGCTGTTATGCTCCAGCAGCAAAGGACAAACACTGTGTCATAAAACCACTTACATAAAACCTATAACATAATACCCCTCACATAAAATTCAAGGAATTTATGCCACTACTTGCACTAATCTGTCATTAACACTGTAATAAGCCTACATTTAGTTTTGTTAGGTGATCTGACTTAATCAGACATTATCTGACTGTCCAATGCTGAAATATTCTTAACCCAAACCCAAGCACTTTGGGTAAAAGAATTTAATTTCTATTATATGCTACGGCCTTCAAAAACACGTTAAGCAAAACTCCACCATAATCATAATCAAAAGGCCAACTAAATGAAGAATGGTGTTAATTCCTCCTGCACTGTCCAAGAGAATTTCTATGGATTTGAAATGTTCCTAGAAATGGTGCTTCAGCACTGAGCATTACTGAGTGAATTTAATTATTTTACAAGAAAAGTCATCATATAAAATAATCACTTTCAGCAAAGTAATTGTTGTGCCAGGAACCATTAGAAGGCTAAGTGTTGCAGGAATGGAGAAAGTCAGAGCCTTCTTTAGGAAATAGGCATTAAGAATGAGACAGCTAATTTATAATAAAGACTGGAGAGAATCATTAGTCATGATATCAAGAGAGAAAATGTTCAAATGGAAATAAATAGTAAGAAAGTATTCAGACAGAAGAAATAAAATAGTTTAAAGGGCAAGTGACACGCCATAGCGCATATTAGACTTTACTAAAACACACCATAGCATTTTACAGCAATTATTTTCTTTATGTTTCGCAGTCCGGCATTTTTATGATATCATGTAGGCGTAAATCTTATTCTGTATTTTCCATTCTATCTTGTAATATACAGTATTAGGTTCTATCTTCATGCTTCTCTGAAAGCTTATTGGGAATATAATCTTTCAGCAACCCGTGTCAGTATTTTGGCTACCACTGAATTGGGTCACCAGTGCAACCCTTCACCTCTAATTTCAGATAACTGAGATCTGACATACCACGTGATAAAATGCTTTGAAGAAGAAGTGCTTCTTTGTTGTGTTACACCCAAAACTGTGAAGCAGCCAATCTCATGAGAGCAGTGAGCAGTACGAATGATCTCCATATGGCAGCAAGGCAAGACTGTGTGTGTATTTATTGTGGTGCATAGTGGGAAGATACTACAACTTACATACTACATTGGGCATATGCAGATAATCTGTCTTTGATTTAAATATTAAAGACAAATTTTTAAAGCTTTCTCACTTACCCACAGAGAATTATGCAAAACATAATGTGGAAGCAAGCTAATATAAGGCTTGATATTAATATGCTTGATATTTCATCAGTTGTGGCTCACTGCATGTCAGATTCTTAAATTCCTGATTTCTGAACAGAAGTAAAACCAGTACATTAATCTGTTAATCTGTGTAATCAATTAATATCCAAATTCAACCTAATATTGTATTAAACCCTATAGAGGATAACAATGAGCCTTCACTCACGTGTGTATTAATTTCAGGCTGTGCCTGTCGGCCTATAAAACTTTTCCTCCGTCAGGAAGAGTTATGCCCCTGTACTGTGAACTGTGTAACCCTGGTCCTAAGCCACCCAGGCCTAGTAAAGAACTGAAAGGCCTCCATGACTGTTGGTGTAGCAAATTACCTCACCGCCAACTCAATAACCTTACAGCAGAAGCCAACCTGTTTTAATGACTTTCCATGGGTCACAGGAAGTGTGTTCACAGACACCGTAAAAATGTTGCCATTTATCCATCTTTAATATTCAGTGATTTTTAAAGCATTCACTCCATGAAAGGTTTCTGGACTCTACTTGATAAATCTTCATAAAACTGTAAAGCATAACAGCCAAAAGTACTGCTAATGGACCTAATGTCCACGTGCTAACACAATGACACACAACCAGCTGGTAAACACATGGTGATGAAGCTAAAAGAAGCTGTAAAACTTTGCTGCTCTCTCGCATATGTACACACAGCCACTCACTATCTTTGACAGATCCCATCTGAAAGGACAGATCCCATCTGTAGGTTCAGAGAGAAATCACAGAATTTCATGGCTTCAAATCTAACAAATAATAATATTTAATAATATTTGGGAGAAAGGTAGACCATGAAAATAAAATGTTCCCGTTCTAAACAATTTGACACCTCAGCTTTAAAATGATGAAGATTTCTTAAATTATATAATACATTTCTTTTTAATTTCATTATTTCTTTGTTGTTGTTGTTTGTTTATTTATTTATCTATCTGCCAAGCTTTCACATTAGTTAGTTAAACAAACACAGCTATTGACATGGTTTAATGCTATAAAGCCAGGTATAAGCCATTATGTCAAATTTCCCCATCAAATGTATTATTCTATATGTTAATGCTTACATGTTCAGTTTTGGTATCTATCATTGGACACGTGTGCACTGTTTTTCCCATTTCCTATTTGATGCAACTGTGATCAAGATTCCAAAATGAATTCAGACAGACAGACAGACAGACAGACAGACAGACAGACAGACAGACAGACAGACAGACAGACAGACAGATAGATAGATAGATAGATAGATAGATGAACTTTATGGATCCCCAAGGAGAAATTTGCGGTATTAATACTACCCCATGGGGTTACTTGGGAAAGTAATTGAAAATGTCCAAAAAATTCACCATATGAAGAATTTCCCCTGGAGTCAGCCATGGGAAAAAGTAAATGAACTAAGAATACCAGATAAAGATTAAAATTAAAGAACAACAACAGAGGTAATATTGTGAGCTGCTTATAAGATTCTGTGTTTATACTAAATATTGAAACAGACATAATAAAGCCTGCGAGCCACCTGTGTACTGCAACCCTTGAAAAGAAAGGATAGCATATAACCAAACACTCTTTAGCAATTCAACTAATTACAGTTTACAGTTTTTAGATCACTACAGAAATAAAAACTGAATTTGATTAGTGTAAACATAAACTATAATCCTACATAATTCTACCTAAACCTAAATAAACACTACAAAACCTTTCATCTTCAAAACTATGAAAACTTTTTTTTACATTCTACAATTTTCATGTGAGATTTTCAACATCAGATCAGTAAATGCTTTCAAAAGAAATCACGACATATTTTTTGACTCAAATGTGTCATGTGATATTTCATGTTTTTGGTTCTTTCGCTGTCTCTGCCTCATCGTTTGCCTGTTCCCTAATATGCAAACAATCAAACTGATTAGTTTGGTTAGAAATTAGACATTTTTTCTACAGATTATGTCCAATAAAAATGAAGCACTTTTAGCCAAAGAGAAATCTTAGCGAGGTCACATCGGCACGTCACATCAACACTGAAAGATATTATTACAAAGCAGCTGCACAGAAACACAAATGTGGATTTAAACATGCCAAAAAGGACAGTTGAAGGACATGTAGATGAAATTTTGAAGGGAACACATTCTCTACTGGGTGAGTTAGTGGAATTATAATTCATTACAGCAGGCAAATGTAGAAAAGTAAAAGCAGTCACAGTACAAAGGCGGATATAAAAGGAAGGTGGGAGTTTCGAGTAAATAGAAATCATATACATGAGCACACAACGGTGTTTAGAATTATAGAAAAGCTCTCAGGTACAAATTTAGGTACGAATTTGCCCATGTCGTAAATGTCCACAAGGCTTTTGTAAGGACACAAACTCATTCAACTGTATTTTATGAAGTGCAAATCTTCATGGTATGCATGTGGGTCCATGTCGAGTGCAGCAGAAGGTACTGATCATCGCTCTGTAATCTATTATAAGTGTTTGGAAGCTGCTGAAGGCGAAATGTTTTGCTATTATCTAACCGTGTGTCAACGCACACTACTGAGACACATAGACGCCAATCTCAAGCAGAACGAGGAAATCGTGCGGCATCAGACTAGGCATCACAGAAAGACCTGAATTTTCCAGATTGGTCCAACACTGTTCGGTGTTGCTTATTATTAAGCATGAAGATAAACAGTTTATTGAGTGCAAGTGAAGCCAAGAGTTTGGTCTGGTTTTAATTGAAAAGAACTATTAGGAAGTGCTTCACATTAGGCGTGAGAGAGAGAAAGACGTTCGGTATAAATACCGGATATGATTAAAATGGACTTCAAGTAAACAAACAAATAAATAAAATCAGGAGGTTCTTGTATGTAAGGGTATTGATGCTGTGGGTTTATTGTAGATTGTAAACCAAAAAAAGGAATTTATCACAACTACAAAGAGGAAACAATCTTAGATGAAAAAAAAAGTATTTGAGGGAATGTTCTCTCAACATGATGAGGGGGTAAAAAGGAAAAGAACGGTAATTAAGATAACTCTCACACCTGCATTTTTCTGGGACAAGTCCAACACTGAGTTGAGGGATGTCTCATGTTCTCCAGAATGATGGTGTCTGTCATGCTTCGGCTCTTCAACCTTGTCTCTGAAAGACTTTCAGTGATCCTATCCTAAATTGAGCCCCTTTCACATCTGCATGTAGAGTCGTTCTTCTGTAAAACTATTACATCTGTGTGTATGCGTGTGCGTGTGTTTCTGTGTGCGTGCGTGTGTGTGTGTGTAGTTAATCTGCGCTTAGTCACAACATGAATTATGGAGGTATGACACTGTTACTCAACCATAGCTCTAGGCATCAGTTCCTCCCTAATGAGAAAAGCTGCCACTGACAGCTTTAAGATTACAATTCCGTCATAGAGAAACAGAGGATTCTGGGATGCAGGTTGTATTAAATGTTTTTACAAATGGCACGCAGGTCAGTCTGTTCTTTCCCCCACTGTGAGTGTGTTTTCTTTCCCCCGTAGTCTGTAGTGTGTACATGTGTGTATATGTACAGTATGTAACATATGAAATGCTTGACGGCACACATCTATGGCATACATCAGTTTAAATTTGGAGCTACACGCAAGTGTGTAACGCACAAAGTATGCGTCTCCCACTACGAATGTTTTCTCTAGTAGCTTTGCTTCCAGATCTAACCCCTCACAGTTGTCCTTGTTGCCAATCTGTGGTGGGTTTGCGTGTGTGCGTGTCTCTCTGAGTTAAGGTCTCTGACGTGTTTGAGGCCAGGCACAGTGGCACTTGTTTTTACTCATTTAGTCAGGCATGGTGTGTTATGCTCCAACCTGGATCAAAGCCATGTACTAAAGAGAGGCCACATGTAGAGAGAAGAATGATCTTGCAAGCCACTCTTGATAGTCAACGCATCCGTGCAAACCGATTTCAAGTTGACACGTTATGTTCTTCTACGGTTTTTAAAAGCTTTTGTGTTGATTTTGAGTTTGCATCTTCACTCTTAATTGGGAAACCAGCAGAAATACAGACGCTCGATCAGAATGTGTTATAAATGCTGTTAGCCTGCTCATTTCAACATATTAACTAGAACAATTACGCATCTTAAATGTTTAAGCTTTATAAAGTGGTTCTCATGTCTCATATCATATCTATTAATTAACGATTTAAAAATGTTAAAGTATTTTGCATACTATATAACTGTAAGATTTGTATGATGTAAAAATGTCAAAGCAAAAATTTCCTCTCCCACACCAACTCTGCACACAGGGCAGTTATAATTGAGGCTTTCCTTTTGTGAGTTACAAGAAATGTCTGTGCTTGTAAAACTTAAAGATAAGCTTGGCAACACTTTTCAGAAACCTTTCATTTTGGTGCTCAGAGCTGTTGGACAGTAAAAAGGTGGTAACTGATGCATCTCATAGCTCAAATAAGGCATTTTTGCTATATACCAAGCCCTGAATTTCAGATATGACATATTAGAACAGTAAATACTTAACACCTATATAACTATCTGATACAGATTTGCCATTTTCTGCTTTATATTGTTAAATATTAAATATGTTAAAGTCTTGAATGATTCTGAAGCAGATGTTCAGAAGTTCTTAAAATAGCAACAGATTGTCATCCAGGAATGTGCCATTTTCCACAAACCACAAACAAAAAAGAATGCAATAACAAAGAGATAGTTGCACTTCTAAATGTTGCAGCTGGATGTTTTTTTACAAAACGTGACCAGCTATTTATTACTCCTCCTTATCTGCCTTTTTTTTTGTTTTTAATTATGTAGCCATTTAGGTATCCAGTATTGCTGTGGCCAAATAAAAGTAGAGCTACACCCATAATTAAGCACCTCTGTCAGGAGAACTGTGTGAACCAGATGCTGTGGGCTGGTAATTTGTGCCTTAAGATGAACAATATGGCAAAAATACTTGTTCGGTACCGTAATCCAGCAGGATGTTTGCATGCACGCTAGGTTGCAATTCGCCAACACCGAGGTTTACAGGATCACATATGCAAAAGTATGTTGTTTCAAAACAACATAAGCTTTATATCGGTATACATATTGATATATTGATCTGATCACTGCTTTATCTGCTTAGTGTGTCATTAACAAATTATATTTATATAGATTTGGCAAAAGTCATAGAGATACTCTGAAAACACGCTTACAGTGCTGATTATGACGGAGTGTGTGTGTGTGTGTGTGTGTGTGTGTGTGTGTGTGTGTGTGTGTGTGTGTGTGTGTCTCATGTAGGCATGTGCTCTGCTGAATGGTGCTACAGGGCATATCCTGAAAAAAAAGTGTGATTGACTCACGTTTGATGCAGCGGTTTGTTCCAGGTGCAACAGCCCATCCTGAACAGCACTGCTGACCCCCACACACATGTGGCCTGCAGAAGCAAAAATCACCATCTCTATTAGCACCAAACTTTGTATTAGAAGCATGCACCACTTCAAAAAAAAAATACTTGGAGCTCATGCCATGGCTGTAATGCTAATTAAAGACCCATGCAAAGACTTTAATGTTCCAGAGATTTTCATTAAGCAAGCCACGATAGTTTCATCTTGTTCAAATATGGCAAGAGCCCCTACAGAAATATGTCAAATAATTACACTTAAATTGTGTGTGATTCAGTAACATGTTCAAGCTGGTTGTGTAACTCTAGCCAGTGCTGTGGATTCACACTGCCTGCCTCTGTGTTATACATTGGGATCTGTGTGAAAATAAATATGGAGGATATCTGAAAATTTTGGCAGATGATAACAACCACTGGGTATGAAAATCACCCGGTGCTTTAAAAGAGACTGTAAAGTTTTACTGGAATGTTGGCTTTTCTCTCAAACGCAGAACATTTATTGCAAATTACAGTCCTTGTAAAATGTTCTGAACAGTAAGACATGGGAAGCATGATAATGTGAGGTTCATTTGTACCTTCATTTTAAAAAACTGTAAGTCACCAAAATTCCTTTAAAATACATTATTCGTTGTGTTGTAATGATTTGATATTGCCTGGACTTGCAGTGGGGTGCAAAGATCTGAGACCCCATTTTTCATTTAACAAAAAACTTGTAACCAAATTCGATGATGGTTTGATGATTTTAAAATATTTACTTATATCTTGAATTTTATGCAATTATTATGTAATATTATAGTATTACATATTTAGATTATGTATATTATATTGTGTTTTTTTAATTTTCCTGGTAGCATTTTTTTGTAGATCACCTGATCGCTGCCTGTTTCCGGTTTTAAATCTGATTTACGTTTTTTGATTTGTCGGCTCACTTCAGAAAACAAACTGTAGGCCTGGTCCTGGAGTGATCTTCAGTTGGCCTGAATTTAACACTGAATAAAAGATTGTGAAGTGGGGGATGTTTCACAATTTAAATTTGAGAGTGGATTACCCGATGAGGCGACCTCCTCTGATGAGCCCAAGACCACAGCAGACAAAGTGGCTTCTCTAGTTGTGCTCCATCTAGTGACCTCCCCTGATGAGATCAGAGGATGGCCTCACTTGCAGAGCTCCCTCCAGAGGCTTATGAGGGGGCCTCCTCTAACAAACTTGAACCAAAGACCATCAGAGCAGCCTCTCCAGCAAAGCTTCATTCAGATGCCAAGCATACAGGCTTTCCTAAACAGTTTCCTCCCATGTCCTGCTCTTGCATGAGGCCAACAGTGCATCCTCCCACACCCTGGTCCAGTCTAAAGCTGATGCTGCATCCTCCCACACCCTGCTTCTGTTTGAGGTCAATGGTACAGTTTCACAAAGTCCTACTCATGGTTCAAATTGACAGCATGGTTTCCCCACCCCTGCTCCTGCTTCAGGCAGATGACATGGCTACTACAATCTGATAAAGAGGCATCCCACCCCCTGCTCACACCTGAGGATGACAACACAAACTTCCACCCCTGCTTGTGCTTGAGGCCAGTGACATGGCTTCTCATATGCTGAGCAGGCATAGGTTTGATAGTTCCCTTTACCATGCCCCCCACAAAATGAGCCTGGCAAAAGGCCTCCCACGCTTTACTCATACCTGAGGTTTTGCGACCGACCTCCAATGTACACCCCAGCTAGAATGCAAATGTTCCAACAACCGAACACTAGCACAGATGTTGTTTTCTGGCTGCCTGCCTTATGCCAATATGCCCCATGTCACTTTCCACAGCTCCTCTGGTAACAGTCAACATAATGGAGAATGGCACATTGGCCTTTGCTTGGATGTCTTACCCAAAGGGAACAGCATAGGGAGAGGAGTGTTTGTAGGCATCTGTCAGAAATTTCCCCCTCATAACAGCCCACAGTGCTATGGCATGCTATTCCGTGCTCTATGTTGTGTATACATGTTTTGTTTTCATTCCTGTCTTGTCACCACCTATGTCCCAAAATTGTTTGTCACTCTCATGTATGCGAATACTCTCACCTGCTTCCAGTTTGCTCCTTGATTAGTTTGTATATTTAAACCCTAGTGAATCTGTGTTCTGTACAAAGTATGGTTTAGCGTTTACCCGCCCTGACCATGCTGAGCCATGTTTGTTTGGTGTTGTTTTGGTTTGGTGTTCTCTTCTTGTCAATCCTGTTCCAACTCTCGATTTGTCTCTCTTGAATGTCTCTGGTTTTTGTGACTGGTAGATCACCTGATCACTGCCTATTTCCTGTTTTAAGTCTGATTTACATTTGGATTTGTTTGCCTGCTTCTCTATTCAAGAGTTATAACAGCGTTTGTACCCATCTCTACTATCTGTTTTCCTGAGAGACCAAAATAACACCCGGACCTATTGAGCAAATCGAATGCAATACACTCACCATAAAGAATGATCATGAAAAAACATGAACATGCTGGTCAAAAATAAATCATAACATGAAAGATTATTAAACAAGAAAAGGCAAAACAATATGTAAGCAATCATTTATGACACTGGATTCATTACTCCTCTTTATTTTTTTCATACCACAGGCAGAAATGTATTCTTGTAATTACACAAAAGAGAACTCCAATTCCCATGGGAAAAAAATCCTTAAACAGAAGTTTAGTGTCATTTTGAAAAACAGACAAAATCTGTTCCCTAGATCAAGTATCAATAGCAGGCTTACAACCATTTCGTATTTTGTGCAGAAGAAAACTGAGACACGGTAAAGACAAGGATGTAAAGATTTTTCAACGCACTGAGCTGTATGATGGAATCGGTGGTTAACTGACCTCATATACTGTATAAAGCACCGTGGAATGCATAAAAAAAGAGAAACCAAAGGCCATTGTAGTTTAAATGGGCTGCATACTATTACACCAACATGATGTCACAAATAAGCCATATGGATTCTTGCAAGCTGAGGGAGAAAAGCCACATCCATTGACCACACCCAATATCACAACCCTAACCATTCACTTATTCATATGAGTTCATAAAGCTGAACTAATCATATATAGAGACATTTCTTGACTCAAATACAGAGGAAGTGTCAGATTTCTTCTACAATATTATTTTATTTTCACATCACAGTGCTGTTGAATGTTTCAATCTAAATGGTCAGAAAGTGTCTGTTAATTAAAATAGCTGTATATATTGACATTTTTCGAATACTTTATTGTTTTAACAATACATCATACACTACAGTGGGATTTGAACGCTGGACGTTCCTCATAAACAGATTTTTATCATTTGTTTAATCATTGACATGACAAAGCTTTCTTTTTTGATAATACTGAGTTCAGTTGGCAGAAAAATAGAGGCTGGTGAGCAAATGATTATTAAAGGGTGATATTAGTGATAAAGTTTAAAAAATATCTCATGTCCTTTTAAAATATAAAATCTTTGGGAAATCGCTGTAAAACAAGGGAAATATAGAATCTGCTTCCAAGTGGTGTTGAGAACTTTACCATTGGTCCAGATCACACCTCCCTGTCATTTTCATTTGTCTATAACTGCACATCCTGTTGTGTTTTATTGCTTACATTCGACACTTTATTATCAGTAGAGTTGAAAGAACAAGAACTTAGAAAGTAGAACAAGTCTATTTTCTAACCACAACCTACAAACATATATCAGAGAACGCATTGCACTAAGGTTTATTTTCTTTTAGAAATGAGCTTATAGAAATAAGACTTTAAAAATATATGATACTCTTGAGTGTTCATGCCAAGTCCTGATATAGCATGCAGAGCATGTGACTTTGGTAACAAAAGCTGCATTTATAAAGAACACCATAATTCTTATATACACATATTTCTGTCAATTCCCCCTGTACAATGCTTTATTTGTGCAACAAAGCACATGGAGTCGAAATTTGAGGCTTTGCTAGAAGAGAAGGACTTCCATGCAGTCTAACAAGTCTGTTTAGTGCAAAAAAATACAAATATGTTTCATGAGAGAAACAGGTGATTCTGAAAACCAGCTGCATCTACAAAAAGGTGGCAGGGCTCTAAAGGAAGAACCACGTGTAGACCGGCTGTGTGCATCGACTGTAGCACACACACACACACCTATATGCACATGTGCACACACTTCAGCAGCACTCTACATATACCAGCACAATGGCTCCAACATGAGTCTCGCCAACTCATAGGAAATGTGAAAGATCAAATGGCACCACTAGCAACTGCCATAATGTTTGTATAAAACAGGAATTAATTTTTATATATTTATTCTTTGCAGAGAGCAATTCAGAACAGGAACAGGTTGAATAAGTATGCATGCTCTCGTTTTGCCCAAGAACAGTTTGGCTCATGAAAGAGGAAAATATCCTCTATTATAATAATAGCAATAGTAATAATAACATGACTACACTTGTTTCTTAGCGATTGCTCTGAAATTAACGCCTTTTATAGAGCAAACCATAACAGGTGGACGTCAAGTGAACAGCACAAGCTGAACCCACACATACATTCCTCACGTCCACCAAGTTTACCGCTCAAACTTCTACCTAAAATGAGTCATGGCCCAGTGTAGACATTCCTTCACCACTACTCTCTTCTTAAGAAATTCATCACACGGCTACTTCATCAGATTGCTCATACATCACCAACTGTCCATTTAGCATTAATTATCATGTGCAGATGGCAAATACTCTAAAGTAAGTGTGGTACTAAAAAGCCCAGGAAATCCATTAATGGTAGGTAGGGTCGTTGAATAATGCATCCGTGTGAATTGAGAACCATTCCGAACTACTGCTGTGGTGAGAATCACATTCTTGTCGTTCCTTGTCTGTGCACAGCATAATCCCCAGTGTTGAATTAACGCTTACGGTGTTTATATAAGTCAAGTTGGACACTGTGAGCACTGTAATAAGTTGACAATAAGGATTTGCTGTTGAACTGAAGAATCTGGATTTGCTGTGAAAGGGATTTCTGGGCATTTATCATCACTGATAAGTTCAAGTATTTATGTAGCTATAGTTAAGCTTGTGTTAGGAATCCCATTCATACCATTCATTCTCAGAGTTTATGGCCATTTATAGATGAATGTACTTATGTATATAAACAGTAGTGCCCACATGACTATGCTAACATCTAGTGAACTGGATTAACCCTTTAGTGTATGAATAAATACTCAAAGAAATGCTGAAACGTCTTGATTTCACTCTACACAATTGAATTTGCATCTACAGCATTAGAATGAGCACCATGAGTACACATAAGAATGTGTAACTCTCTGACTATTCATTCTTACAAAAATGTTCTCCTTAGGTTGACTGGATTTGGTGTTCTTTGGGTTGTCTGTGTGGTGAAATCCTTCAACATTGAAATCTTAATTTGAGAAAAGCACAAATTCAGTAAGCTCCTCCAAAGGTTCCTACACTTTGGGAAGAAAGGTCTCCTCAAGAGTTATTTGATAGGGAAACATTTTCTACCTACTTTTCAAATGTTGTTGCATTGTGTTGTGTTGCATTTAAAAAAAAAAAACTTCATTATTTTAAGCCAACACTGACAAAAGCGTTCTTCAAGGGTTATTTGAATGGGAAATGTATCGAATTTTCTAACATGGTTCTGCATGCAAGCATTTCTGAAAGCATTCACTGGTTCTACTATAGGATCTAAAACTGGAGGGGAATATTTCTTTGTTCTGAACACATATGAACAAATAGAACCTACAGAATAGAAAGTGTTCCTTAAAGGGTACTTGAGTGGAAAATGGGCCCAGATTTCTAAAGTTGTTCTGCTTGCATGCATTTCTGAAAGCTTCTACTGGTTCTTCTGCAGAATCTGAAAGTGTAGTAGAACATTCAGTGTTCTGAACACATAATGGAAAAAAGTTAGTCTGTACATACTGTACATTCTGGGAGTAAATCTTACCCAGTGAGGCGCTTTGGATGAGCAGGAATGCTGTCCACGCGCTCAGGTGTGTTGATTTTGCTGATGCTCCTCGCTCTGTCAGAAACCACCTTCCTGCCAGTTTGCCTCGGGATTCTACCGGCTTTCTCTCGGGCTTCTCCCGTGTCCCCCTCCTGCAGCGGTGCATGATCCGCCGGGCCGGTCTTGGTCTCGGTGTCTGATCGGGGACTTTCCTGCGAGTCGAGTGCATGGGACATGATGCGTCCCGGATCTAAAGGAACTCCGTTCAAGCTTCTTGCCCGCAGCTGCTCGAAGGCGGCGTGCACGGAGGCGGCGGCTGCGTCTCTCCGCTCGCGGCCACCTGCGCGAACCTTCCAGGCGTCGCACGTGCGCGCGAGCGAGATGCCGACCGACAGCACGAGCAAAACCCACGCGCGGTTCATGTTTTTTTAACGTCTATTTAGTGCGATAACAAGTCCAAGAAAAAAAAAGTATTGCGGTCGCTGTCCAGAGTTTGATTGTCAGTGAAGAGAAATCACGCGCGTCCACAAGAAAAAAAATCTTCAAACACGTATTATAATGCAAGCCAGAGTCTGAACAAAAATGTAAAAAAAAAAAAAAAAAAAAAACAGAAAAATAATTAATTAAAAAGGGGAGAAAAAAAACACGCGTGTTGAACGCGGCGTGCTTGTTATCCACTAAGCGTGCATGTGACGCTCTGTGCACGCGCCCGTTCACGCCTCATGGTGCTGATGTGCGTGGCGGAGGCGCCGCTTCTGCTCCTGTGCTGTAGTGTGCTGTAGTGTGCGGTGGTATGTGTAGTGTGCTGTGCTGTGGTGTGTGTAGTGTGTGGTATGAAGATTGAATGGCGCTCCGTTCCCTCCCCGGCTCCTTCTCAATTCCGAATCATCGGGAGGGTTTAGGAGGCTGAGGGAACTCCTCCTCTGCGTACTCAAACTCTCCCTGCCATCAACGCAAATTACTACTGCACGCAAACGCCTTCATTTATAATCACACACCTTGTCGTTTCACGGTTGAGTGCAAACGTTTACACACCTTTTAAAGTAAACAATTAAACAACCTGAAAAATCAATGTTTTTTTTAGTTATTAGTGTTGGAATCGACCTGTACTTGATACTGTTCAGTTTTCAGTGAAGGTGAAAACAAGATTTTGAAGTGATTTTTTTCTATTATCCAGATGTTCCTACAGTCAAGGACTAAAGAGTGCTGTAAGGGTTCTTAATACACTATTCTTTTGTCTTGGAAATTCATCATATGAACAGTCAATAATCCTCGTGATCAGTTTCATTTATGGTACTTGGCAGACACCCTTATCCAAAGTGACTCACTATTATCTCATTCATACATCTGAGCACTTAAGGGTTAAGGGCCTTGATCAAGGGTGCATCAGTAGTGGTAGTGGGATTTGAACTCACAACCTTCTGTTCAGAAGTCCAACATCCTAAACATTAAGCTACCCGCTACCCATCATTGAGAACTCTAAAGCCATTCTGAACATAAACATCAAATTGGGTGCCAGTCCATGGAAAGATTATTATTCACACACAATTTAGAGTCTCGAATCCATCTAGATTGGTGAAAACAGAGGAAACTGACATGACCACAAGGACAACATGGAGAACTCCAAAGGAGGTTGGGTAATTGTGAGGCATCAAATGGAGGGTCTCTTAGAGTTGCTTTTTATTTAAAGATTAAAGTAGATTTACATTTAGCATTTATAACCCCCAGAAATGTATCATTTATCGTTGATCATTTAAATATTTGTAAATATATGAGATATAATAAGTGGACCAATGGAGCAATGAACAAGTTAGAAATTTTGCAAATGTCCTCCTGTACATAATAGTCCAAAAACTTGGAGCTGCCACTTTAAATGCTTGAACCTGCAACACCAGCAAGCAAGATGATGCTAATGTAAAGGATTATTACAAACATATAAAACCCCTAGTGAACTTATGCACACCTACTGCAGCAATTTGCTCACCGAAACAACTATCTTGGGACACTGAAGGCAAAACTTAATAAATCTGATGCTCGTTAATGTTGCATGTGATCTAGAAATTACAACACATTCTTGCTTAGCATATCATAGTTCTGGGAAAACATGCAATATATAATAGATCACATCCATCTTTCCTCATCCCTCTTTACCATATCATCAGTTTTCTTCCGCTGACTGGAAGAAAAACTTTTCCCACTTTCCCTCAAGAGTTTAAACGATCCAAAGAGAATTGGCAACCTCATCCCTCTCTAACCGCAAGGAGACATTTGTACTTCTCATCCCATGGTTCTCTAGCACTGCTCTGAAAATCGGGTCCAATTCCATTAAACTCTCTCCAAACACACAACAGAAATAAGCTTGCATTGAACTGCTGATTGTCCCAGCCGCTAATAATCACTTTAAGTGAAATAGATCTTTGTACCTTCAGGGAAAGTGGAGGCTGATCAGATGTTTGACAGGACTTTACAGTTCAGATCCGCATGGGCTAAGAAGAGTATTTATTACAGCAACCAGCAGAACTAGAGGCAGTTCATCAGTTCCAAACCACTAATGGAGACAGAATGAAAAAAGGTATGTTCATAGAGTCGGCATGTCTTCAGTTCAGAAGTGCAGAATCTTTGGAAATGAAGTGAGTGCCTTAAGCCAACACACTCTTCTCAACTGTGTTTTCTTTCAAATGAAATGCCTGACAAATGTAAATCTCTGAGGTTTTAGAGAGTACACCAGTGACTGGCGATCAAGAAGAAACCCATGTAGAGGTTAAACGTTTACTACTGGTTTTTAAAGTTAGCTATGAATTTACTGCATTGCACCATTTGGATAATCAAACTTGCTTTATTAAAAACACAGACCTGTTTAGCTACAATTGAATTATAAGTATTTTAAAAATGTAAAATCAAGTCAAGTTTATTTCTATAGCGCTTTTCACAACAGACATTGTCTCAAAGCAGCTTTACAGAAATCAACAGTCAAGGTGAATGGTGTGTATTTATCCCTGATGAGCAGCCGTGGTGACTGTGGCAAGGAAAAATTCCCTTAAAAGTTATGAGGAACCAGACTCAAAAGAGGAACCCATCCTCATTTGGGTGACATCAAGAGTGTCATTATAGTCTTTCAACAATACAGAACACTGGAGAGTGAGAACTAACATGAGCACTGGAGTGTGTGATTATAAGTAATGATCTTTCTACAGTCTTATACAGTCTTTATGGTTATAAAACTAGGAGCTACTGAGCAACTCATAAAATAGCTCAAGATAATGATAATGACACTAATAATAATAGATAATGACACTACTCCATCATACCATTATAAACTCTATAAACTTCATTGTAATGCTTCTTTCCATTATCAGTAAGCATCTGTGACCCAGTTCCATTGGCAGTAATGCATGCCCATGCCATAACATTGCTTCCACTATTTTTGACAAATGATATGGTATGCTTTGGATCATGAGCCGTTCCTTTCTTTCTCTCTGATGTTCTTTTCCCATCATTTTTGAACTTGTTAATCTTGGTTTCATCTCTCCAAACAATATTGTTCCAGAACTGGGCCAGTTTTTTTGGATGCTTTCTACGATTGACTAATCTGCTACATCCTCAAGAATGTTCTTCACTTGGCTAGATGTTGTGAAAAAGTTTTTCTGTAACAAGGAAAGAATTGTGCGATCATCCACTTTAGTTGCCTTTCATGGTCTTTCAGATCGTCTGGCATTGCTGAACTCACCAGTGCAAGCCCCTCACACACAAAAGGTTAAAAACACATCCCTTAATAGTGAAGCTAATGCCATGTGAGGGACCTGCTATACATACCATAACAGATTTTCTCTTCGCCTTCTGCATATATTCGGACTCCTCTGTACTTCCCATACCACACAAACACACACACACACACACACACACACACACACACACACACACACACACACACACACAGTGTACACACAGTAATAAGACATGCTCACACTGATTAATGGATCTCCCCTCTCATGGGAAACAGAATTAGGCAGGGTTAGACACAGTCACAGTCAAGTCATCTGTACTGTGAGGGGGTAATTAGAGCCATATCATAACACACTGCCAAAAGTGGTGAAGACTTGGAAGTGTGTTGATGGTAGATTAGTGTACATTCCTAACAGTATTCACTGTTGTCCTTGCAGCCACATTAGTTCCAGCAGTGTGTATATTATGGCTTATTGTTGTTTGTTCATTGAGCTCAGGGACATGTCCGTACTTCTGTCTACACAGCAGACTTCTGTGGAAGACATTTTGTAGCTGCAGAATGATAATTTACAGCAGCAAAGCTTTAATCTGGTCCAGTTTCACACAAATTGCAGCATCTGCAACAACACAAAATGAGTATCAGGAGAAATGTTTTGGCTGCCACTGCACACAAAGAGTCCTTAGAAAACCCTTGCCTGACAGCAAGACCACTCCTGCACATTCACACAGACAACAAAATCAAAAGTATTTAAGTGAATAAACAACCGGAAGACTAGGAAAGGATGAAACATAACTCCCAAGATATCTGTTTTCGTGCCAAGACTTGCAGCATAGAATGAAATTCTTGACTTGCATGTCCATTTCCCACAGACTGTACAGCAAAAATCATGAGGTAGTATTCAGACATAAATATAGTGAGCACTGAAGGTTAATAAAAAAAATGCTTCATACCGATAATGTGTTTTGTAGCTTAATATTTTTATGGAAAAAAAAACAACAGAATACTGTGCTTACCTGTCAGGGAATGTTTAATTAATAACTAATTCAGCTTGTGTGCTGTTGCTAATGACGTCCTCTTGCTGAGTTTTTTTTTTAAATAAGATTGAGTCATCAAATAGGGTTATTTTTTTTTTTCCTTTCTATAGCCTGTATACACTGAAATAAAAGTATTCGACTATAAACTACTGAGTATTGTAGCAGCAATAAATGTAGCAGCAATAAAGCACAAGTAAGAGTTTTATGAATAGAAAGTGTCTAATGCAGGACTATAAAGTGCAGACATTAGCGGTCATCCAGATGTTCTGGTACATTTTTGGAGATGGCAAGAGAGTAAAAATGAGGATTCTTCTGCATTGCTGGTGGATTTTCAGATGAACGGGTTCTGTCATTGCTATCAATGTCGGGAATAGAGACATCAATGATATTTTCCACTGTTTTCACAATCTGCATTCTTTAGAGCAAACAATAACAGCTGGTCAAGATGCTCTGTACCATCCCTCATCTTTAATAGTGAGATTGAGGGTGATCAGTCTGTGAATGCGGAGCTGCATCAGCAAGTCATGAAAAATAAACTCCATGGTGCTTTACATTTCATTGATATCTTAACCCATAAGCAATGTGTAGACCCTGGGGTATGCATGGGTCTCGTAGAACTGAACCACTCTCTTTAACTTGTTACAGTTTCCGTGCATGCGCATAATTTTTCATGCTTATTCCTCAATACATGCAAATAGTTGTGAGTGTGTGTCTGCACTTTTCAACATATTTTAGCACAGTTCACATTTTACATTCTTTGAATTTCTTTGATTGTCATCATTAATTGTGGAATATGTATGTCATATATGTAATATGTATGAACCAGAGCATATATATGAGTAAATTTACACAGTATTAAAGAATATGCAAGACAAATATTATCAGCTGAATGACTACAAATGTTATTGTATACATTCAAAAGTGTAGGTTTAGAAAGCTCTGAATGATGCCCTATTTATTTGAAGAGTAAGTGAGGATGTCTTTGAATACAGTTTTAGAAAAAACGTTGCATTGAGAAGCTTCACTTTGTCCATTAGAGCTATAGAAAATTAATAATAAAAAAGTACACTATGATAAGTTTAAGGTTTGTGATTTCCACCACTATAACAAAACATTGGTTTTATGTCAAACCTATAACAGAAGGTTTTCTTTCCCCCTGAAAGTGTTTACATAGAACGCAATAGAAAGCAACTATCTAAAAGAACTATATGTGTAGTGTCCTTTGTGGGACTGTTTAATAAAAAACTGTGTATATGAAATATAAAATGATGTTTTGAGCCATCATTTCCACTCTCCAGTGTTCTTGTGCTGAACAGCTGCAGTCCCACAATGCCCAACATCCTGTAAGGATAGACAAAGTCCACTTGTTGGAACTGATGAGAAATTCATGGTTTCTCTTCCTTCCTTGAAATAAAGTTTTATATTTATATAATTTATTACAATTGAAATTGTTTAAGCTGCTTTACAGACACGAGTGAACGGAAAAACAACTGCAAGCCCTAGGAAGAATCCTTGAACGAAGCTATAATTCACAAAGCGGTTATTTTGATACCAAATAAATTGCAAATTATATTTCATATGGAATATTAGTTAATTGCTTGTCATAAGGAAATCAGTATATCATTGGATTTGGTTATTTATTTTTATACACTATATCTTTTAGGAGATTAAATCGGAGTCCATCCCATGGAGAGTTGATTGCAGAGCACCACACGTGCGCACACACACACACACACACACACACACACACACACACACACACACACACACATATATACGCACACTGCTGGTTTTTGGAAGGTGAGAGAAGCCAGAAACTAGGAGAACATAAGGAGAGCTTATTGTCAAAACCCAAAGTCGCACACCTTCCTGCAATCAGTTCATCTAATTGTAGGTTAAAATGACATGCAGGTTACAGATTGCAGTCAGTCGAAACAATAAATTAAAGACTTCTGGTGGACCTTCTGGTTTCCACTTGAGCTCATCAACGTTGGTGACATGCAGGAATGCAAAGGAACTGACCTTCTCCACAGCATCCCCTTTGATGTACGCGTGAATTTGGATCTCCCATTTGCTTTCCGAGGTCAGTAGCCCACTTTTATTTTGGTCACTTTCATTTTGGTGTCATTTAAAGACAAATTATTGTCTGGAAACCAACCCCCCTCCTAACAAGCCATCTTTTTTTTTATTAGAGATCTGGGCCAAACCTGTTGTATATTATACCTGGTTAGTTAATGCTTTTACATTCTGAATAAATCAAGTAAAGCCTTGTCATTACATTTATAGCAGTCTTGTGTACATTTTCTTCCATGGCAGAGACTCAGAGACACAGGACTTTGTGATTTTACGATTTCATTACCTGTTATTTTTTTCTTTTTTATTACCTTCAAGGGAGGAAAAAAGTGAGGATATTGAGGGAATTAATTCTATAATGTAAATAATAACAGGAATTTACTTGTTTTTTGCAGTTTGGCACATTAAATGTAACTAAAACTAATGTCTAATGTGGAATTGTTGGCAAATTGCTATAAATGCTGTAAGAGGAATGAAACACTTCATACGTTGTAAAATTAGTACCTCATGGGTCACAACACAGCACTATTACTTATTTTCCTGTAACCCCACCACACACACACACACACACACGCACACACACACGCACACACACACGCACACACGCACACACACATTCCCTTACCAAAAGACTCTGGGTTCTTGATTAAAGCCCTTGAATAACATTTGCATTTTTTTATATATGTAAATTGATATTTTACATATATTACCATATTTTGTAAAGTAGGCAACATGTGGATTCATTGCTATGGAAACTATGATTTTTCTCAGCTCATTTTTTGTGTGTGTTAAAGAACCTGCTTCTGATTTCCTTCCAACAATTCAGACAACATTCATGCAAATGAACAGCATTGTTCAGCCTTCAGTCACTACATTCTCTTTTTTTCGGTCACTTTGTAGTCAGATTTAATTGGATTACAAATATCAATGGATGGCCCAGCCAACACTAAATTTCCCAGGAGGAACTCATTTGCATTTATTTCGTCAGAGGTACAATGATTGAATGCCCAGCCCCCTATCCACAAGAGAGTGGACTGAGGGGTCAAACTTCATGTGTACCCATTAGAAACCCAAACAGGATCATTGCACTAAGAATGTAGGCCCTTCATTGAGATGAAGTATCAGTGGTACAGACTAAAGCAATGGCCACAGAATCTTAAGTGTTCTATTGAATCAAACCCCTTTTGAGGTTTTTTTTTTCTTCTGGAGTCGAATCAGTTAACTACTGTAAGTCACTTACCTTTTGCCTTTTTTAAATCCAGGTCCTTAGATGTTTCACTTTTGTGCCCAACTGCATGCAACATACTGATAGTGTTCCGGCTGGGACGGCAGTTAAAACCTGTGAGTGTAGAGGAAGGAATATAAAACATAGGAAATGAGACTTCAGACCCATCACTCGAAATCACTTTTGGATAGCAGAGGATGTTTTCTTTGTATTCTATTAACATTTTTTCTCCCTGAATATGGCTGCTTGAGGATATTAGGAAAGAGTCCCACTGTACTCACTGTGCATTAAAGGGCAGCTGTACATAAAGCAGATATGCACTGAACTGAAGCAGCCTGCAGACTTTAAAGAATAAACTAGCACTAACCCTGTTGGCTCATTATATGTTCGTGTTGTCAGTAGAGGAGACACCGGAAAACTTTCACCATGTTGTAGTCAATTACACTTGCACATTCCCACAGTCTTCATCGCCACTTTAGCATGATGTATTGCATGTGTTTACTTCAAGCATTGCTTACATGGGACTTGTGCCGGTGTGTGATTTATGTGGAAATGTTCTGTCTGTAGCTGTTAAGAAGCACATTTTCAAAATATACTATATGCAAAATATCTCAATGAAAAGGGTTCTCCAGTACTACAATTTCTTTAGTCATACTTATCATTCAGCATTGGCACTGCTCATGGACTCCAATGGCGTCCAACTGAATGATTGCTTTATTCATTTAAAAATGTGATTTATTTTTGGTTAGCTAATGGGTCTAACGTTTCTATTCATAAATCATTATGAGTGTGAAGAAAAATGTCTTCAGTTTAGTAGAATTCGGATTATCATCCACTACTTTCTACAAAAGGCTTCCTTTCCATATGATTGATTTGATTATGTTAGAGAATATAAATGCTCTGGCTTCTGAAAAAGTAGCAAAATCTTATTAAGCCCCTGCTGAAAAAAAACAGCTTGGCCCATTAAGCTAACAGCTGCCAAAACACAGGTCAAACTGGTAGCCTACAGGTGTCAGCCTTAAGGCCTGAGGGATACACACCACACACTGCCTAATATCTCTCAGCTTGTGTGTGGTTGCAACAAATAATACTGAAATAAATGAAAAATGTTATTTCTTATCTAAAATTAAACAGCATACCCATAGCATAGCAAGTTACCACACAACTGTACAGAAGTCATGTCTTAAATCTGAAAGGAATGACACTGTAGTTCATATCGGACACATGATGCAAGTCAGACCTGTGATGAAACAAATATTCAAAACGCAACAGGCGTTATGATCGGTATGAGAAAAAATATTGATGGAGAGCAAAAATAGTGGGATAGTAAACTAAGTACATGTTCTTAGAAGAATGAATCTACTGTGAGGTTTACATAAATCTACTTTTTTATGTGATATATTATTGATAGTTTAAAAACAAATACAACTGTTATCATCTAGATGATATTAAATACAGTTTATTAATTTCTGTTAGCCTGTGGCTTTTTCTAGAAACATCCTATTCTATTTTAGAGCCTAATATATTGATTTTGAATAATATGATAAAATAATATGTTTAAAAAAAGATGACTGAATTATGGCTCATTATGGGCACACAAATATGTTACTGAGGCCCAGGCAGAGTTTGATTCGAACACTGTTGTGGTAGACCATGTTTGTCATCTGGTAAATGTTAATTGTTTATCTCAAACATTTTGGTCCATTTAGACAAGTATTAAGGAAGATGGAAAATAACTTACCAGCTGGCAAACAAAGCAAAGTCTACCACATTAGTGTTTGACTCAAAATTTTGTTTGTCCTTTTCTTGCTATTAGCAGATGCATAATCTACATTTATTTAACAAGGCCTTGATGCCTAGTGTGACTAGAACAGTTAGGTAATGTTCACTATTCACTAGAAAAATGAGCTTTTCAACTGGCAGAGGTCAAATAAGTGAAACATTCCACAGCCTTTAGGGACTCATGGTATTTGATGTTTATTCTCTGGCACACAGTCTTTCCATGATTCATCATTATGATATGATAGCTTTATCTGCGTTATGTAACAGCAATGTGCAGATCTTTCAACTTGAATTTGAAAACTGCATCGTGGTGGGTCTTGTCTTTTGACGATGATAAATGTTTGCTTTTCTGTTTTCTTTTAATTCTGTCTTCTCTGTAAATAGAATACCAGTGTTTCATGCACGTGTTCTTTCTAGCTTACACATGTCTAGTTTAACATATTTGGCATGGCTACACATTTAGACAAATGTTCTCTTCTAAACAGGCCCATGAACTGATTTATTTGTCTTTTATTTGTCTTGTTTTAGAACATTAACACTCTCAGACTCCTTTGCATATATATATATAGTCAAGCGTGTGAAGATGGAAGTCCACAGTTTAGACATTGGAGGTTTCTATCTCTTTGTGTTTATTATATTAACTTTTTTCTCCTTGGACTTGCTGCTCAGAGCTGCTCCACACAGTAAGAGATTGTTTAGTCGAAGTCTGATAGCTTTTATGTGCCTCTTATGGTCCTTCTCCTTTATAAATAGTACATTCTTGAGACGAATATTGAATATTGCTGTATTATTGTATTGTATGGTTCTCCTGCTTAGGTTTGCTGTTGTTGGCACATCTGTTTGGAGGATGGAAAAGAGGTGTTTGGTACTGAACAGGGCAAAATTATGAGGATATACAAGGAATGAAAGTGCCCTGTTTGCTAAATTGGTGTCCTTTAAGGGAAACCTGCTGAGAAGGAACTGCTCTGGAATTCAGGCCATGGCATTGACAGAGCTCCCTGCTGCTCTACGACTCCTGAAATTTTATTGACAAATATTGACCTTTTAGCAAATGCACAAACAGCTACATTTGATGCACTGTATATAAACCTGTGAATGACGCCATGCCACATTTCACATTCAAAGTGAGTAGTAAGCATCTAATGGCTTGGAGCGTGATCCACACAGCTGCCTCGAATTAGCATAAATCACAATGATAAGGTGCCTAGAATTTAATTGTGCTCCTTGCCTTCCTCATCTTTCGCTTTTTCCATACATTTACCTCATTTAAGCCTTTTTGCTATCCAGTAGAAGACCACTGTAATCAAGTTTATAGCTTTGAACACAGAATTTTTAATCACTGCAGCACAGTTACGCATTTATCGAGGCAGTACTGCTCAGTAACCCCCTGCTTTGTGTTTGCATCTGGCTTAGAGACAGAAACCTCATTCATGTAACTTTATCGCTATTTCCTAAGTCGCCACCCAAAGTTTGTCCATGAGCTGACTTCCCAGCCACTATGATTAGGAAGTAGTCTTTGTGGAAAATGCGCTGCATGATGTCAGGCCTAGCTACTTGGCCAGCGTCAAAGGGCAAAGAATGCAGACTGCCAATAAGGGGAAGGCTGCCATGAGTTTCCAGTAAGCACTCATATTGCTAACATGAGAGGCTTTGCAATTCATTGCTTCGAATTTAAACAGTGTTGACTTAAATTGGTGCAGGGTGACTAATGAGGCTATGAAAAGCATGCTCCCTAATTTGCCTTAAATATGGAGAATGAAAATAAGGGCATGTACTGGGCATTTCCAAAGAATGTAGTTGAATGAAAAAGATGTAACTGAATATTAATGCATTATTTAGGCTGAACAGAATACGTGTTCTAAAAGACACAAAAACAGTTGAGTAGAAAGTGAGCTAAATATCTTCTTTGAAAACCTGTCAGAAACGGTCATCTTGTTGACAATCAGGTCAGGAATCTAATATCTGAAAAATCATGTGCACAGCAACTTATTACTTAGATGCAGGTGTGAGTAAAACTTCTCCTGAACGTCAGCAAGACTAAAGAGTTGATAGTGGACTTTAGCACGAAGCAGGTCATACCAAACACTAAATACCAACGGTACCCCAGTGGAGAGAGTGGACAGTATCTGGTACCTAGGTGTTCACACCACACAGAACTTGTCTTGGTCCTGTCACATTAACACCCTGGTGAAGAAGGCCCGGCAGCGTCTTTACCATCGGAGATGCCTGAGGGACTCTCAACTTCCCTCTCAGGTGATAAGGACATTTTACACTTGACCATTGAGAGCGTCCTGATGGGTAGCATCACTTCCTGGTTCGGGAACAGCACCATGCAGGACAGACATCCAGAAAGTGCTGTGTTCAGCTGAACATACCATCCGCACCGAGCTCCCTAAACTGCAGGACATCTAGAGCACGCAGTGCCGGTCCAGGGCCAGGAAGATTGTCAAGGACCTCAGCCATCCCAACAATGGACACTTTTCTCTGTTACGTTCAGGGAATCGCTTCGCTTCTTGAAAGCAAACACAGAAAGATTGAGAAGGAGCTTCTTTCCGCAGGCCATTCGGTTTCTAAACCCAGGAACTAGTACCTGGACTTCTTTCGCCGTCTAATTTTTTCTTCAATGCACAATGATTTCTGCACAATTATTTTTGCATGGACTGTTACTTAAACTCTGGACTTGCACAGCACAGTGCCACTTTATGCCACATTATACTGCACACGTACAGTTTTAAGGACAAATCACACAAATCCCTTTCTGGCAATTAACACACTTTTTTTTTCTAGGGTGTACAGTATATATATATATATATATATATATATATATATATATATATATATATATATATATATATAGAAAGGGCATCCAGCGTAAAAACATGTGCCAAATCAAACATGCGGATGATCCGCTGTGCCGACCCCTAATGGGAGAAGCCGAAAGAAAGTTTAGTTTCATACTTTGTAGTTAAACTATACTTAATACTTATTTTATTTATTTACCCTTATATTCTATTTCTATTTGTCATGTTTACAGGTAGGACAGTCGCAAAAAACATTTCACTGCATGCTATACTCCGTATGAATGTGTATGTGTATGTGTATGTAATTTGATTTGAGTATGCAGTCAAATATAAAGCTCACTGGGCAAACAAAGAGCACATTCATTACCATGAACATACATTGTTCTTTTATTCATCCTTAGTAACTGCCTGGTCACTTTTTTTATTACCAATTACCAATAATTACTTCTGTGAGATAAAATTCCAGTCCCCCGCACATCGACTAAACCACTCATGAACTCGAGTGATTGAGCTGAGAAAGAATTCACAGACCAAATCAAATTCTGGTTTAGGTAACTACTAAGCCTACTTTGGGTTTAAATCCCAATACATATATTAGTTCACTAAATATAAGTCTTTCAATCACATCTATTGAATGAATAATGTAAATTACAATATCGTTTAAATGTACAAATATACATATGTATTTTTGTACAGTCATTCTGTGCAAATCTCGTGTCAGTCCTTCCATCTCTGTTTCCCCCAGCTGCTTGTCCTTGGCCTAACTGCCCTTCTGCTTCCACTTACCACCCATGTTTCAGCACTCCTCAGATGAACTGTGGCCATGCCCGGCATTCGGCTCTGCTCAACAGTGGCTCCACCAGAACAGCATGGAAAAATCAGGGTCCAACATTTTCCACATTAGCCACTTTACTACGCAAGAGGACTGAAATAGATATTTACAGTTTGGAACTGGTTGATAGAGGTGCATATGACACAGAACTGTGACTAAGTTTCGAAAAGCTTCTGAAAAAGCCATATGTCAGCATGCCAGAGAGACAAAATTAATATAAAATCATAATCAGGGTTCACTGTAAATCTTGCTTTAGGAATAAACAGTGAAGACGAGTGTGTAAAAAAACTTTGCTAAAATTATACCAAATCCTGTGACTCCTACACTAAATGTAAAAGAGCTGACTTTTCTTCACCTAATTTAATTTCTGACCCTTAGGAACAACTCAAAGGAATCATAAGAGCACAATCTTGAACTCTTTTCAAGTTATGTTTTTTTGCCTTGACATGCAATCATTTACATTTACATTTCAATTCATCCCTTGTTGCTACATAATTACTCTTTTTGTTTAGCAGTGGGATATGAAATTCCACATATTTTCAGTGCAATGATGTGTCAGACTTAATCATCCCAAAGAGAACAAGGCAGACCTGTGTATTTATCTGGGCTTGAAACAATTATTTCGAGTCGGTCTTGTAAGACACACAGTTCTGCTGTGGTACTGCATCAAACACAAAACAAATATATATACTGTATATACACACACTATATTTCCAAAAGTATTGGGTCACCTGGCCATAAGTTTGGTATGTGATTTTTGAGCATTGCATTCCTTATTTAGTCACAATTTGCTCTTAAAATTTCCTCAACTCTTCTGGAAAGCTGTTCCACTAGATTTTTAAGTGTGCTTATAGATTTTTGTGTTCATCAGCCACAAGAGTATTATGGAAGGCAGGTACTGATGTAGTTGAGGAGGCCTGGGGTGCAGTCAGCGTTCCAATTCATCCCAAAGGTCTTCAGTAGAGATGAAATCAGAGCTCTATAGCAGTTGAGTGCCTCCATCTTTGTGGTAACAGTTTGGAAAAGAACCACATATAGCAGGAAAGGTCAGGTGGCCCAATACTTTTGAAATATAGCGTATATTAGAACACATTCTATATTTTTTCTGTTATTACACTACATTCATTTAAAAACTCAGGAGACTACAACCAGGGACACTATCCATACTGACGAGCAACGAGTGGCTTATGGGAATTCAGTTAATGTAAGTGTTACTGTTCATGAGAATGCTGCTTCCATTGCATGCATTTATACATGGTGTTACTTTCTTTGCTGTGGTTTTAACCAGTCAGTTAACAGTTGTAATATTACCTGGGAGGGTAAAAAATCCAAATCCAAAAACTGATATAGTTAGACATTATGCATTATGCCTAGCTAGCTCAGTTGATAGAGTCCAACACTCCACAAAGTTGCTAGTAGTTGGCATTGGCTCAATGGCAACACAAATGGACAAACTATGTATTATATTATGAGGTCTTATTGAGGGATTGAAAAGATAAGGCAAAATACATCAAATTCACTCACCTAAAAATCATTGTTAAAGACACATAATTTGATGTGACTGTAAAAAATTAAAAATTTAGAAATTACAGGCACTGATGGTGCATTTTTTCCAGCTAATGTAAAAAAATGGACTAATAATATTTAATATTTTACTTCTATTAATTATTTATACTGAATATGATGATAAATGCTCACCAAAAATTTAACCACTGATCCCACATAAATCACTTAATCATAGATAGGTAAATTTATATGGATGTAATTCAACAATTATGTATTTTTTAATGAACTTTTTGGATAGCCTTTACATTAACTTTTGTGATTTGTTTTCTCCTTCTTATTTAAGCTAGTGCCTTTTTTATTGAAAAAAGGTGTTCCCAGCAGACTGCATGTGTAAGTTGTATAAACTAGGAATGTCTAGTCATTTTTCAATAATAAAACAATCTTTCTGGGCATAGCTAAATGGCTGTGCAATAATACTAGATGAACATTCCATGAATATAAAGCTGATTGTATAGAGGAACACAGTTCGTGTCCAGAAACTATACATATTTCCCCTTCTGTCAGAGTCAGGTGCAGACAGACAGTTACCTCGTAACCAAACTTTTTATGTATTGTACCATTTGGTACATTGTATGAACAAAAAAACTATAAATACCCTGTATGGCCAAAAGTACATGGACACCTGACCATGACTTACATATGTGTTTGTTAAACAACCTACTGCAAATACTTCCTGAACATTCTGTTCTTTCATAATCAAATTTCATATTTCAGGAGAAATGTTTGCCTAAACATTCAAGCCTCAATGAGAAGATTGTGTATAATAAAAAGAAATAAAGAAAAAATATGTAGGTATTAGTTTATAAATATAGGATAAAACTTTGCATATTTAATGATTGTATATTCATAAAATATGTGTAATGAGTGTATTTGCTATTCTTTGGTGTTATATTAAAACAAACTTACAGTATTCATGTAAATTACAATCTGCTTGTTTAGAAATAGTTTATTACCAAATCTTAAGTTAAAGTGTTAATTTGATGCAGAATTTATGTTATAAAAAATGTCCTGGTTATGAACATTATACAAGGTAGGTGAGTAACATATAGTATGATATGTCCCATTAATTAGTTATAACTGTTAATAGTAAAGGTAAGGAGCTAGGAACAAAAATGAAATATTAAAAAATTCATTGCCATAAGCAGGAAGTCTATCTTCTGTCCTTTCAAATTAAGTACAGACAAATGAGAACTGAAACAAACTAAAATCTGGATATATTATTAGAAAAAGGAGTACTTTGTTGAAATGCTATTACAAATACCACACAGAACGACTGCCAGATTCTCTTACTACCTCATGCAGATCCTAAGATAATGATTCCCATGTAACCACCATTGTGCATCTGGAAACAGTCATTACCCAGTAAGGAGCAGCGAGCAACAAACTTTAATTCATTCAGGTTATACAGTTACACCCGCACTCTCAGGCACCGACAATATTTGGCACAGATTGCCCTGGTTAGCTGATCCAGCCTGGTGCGTTATTTCCTGTTAAAGGTCACATGCTCAATTAACTGTGCTCTCAGGGCCATGTGCCTTTCTGTATTGACAGTTAAGTAGATATTAAAGAATGAGCTTCCCTGCAGGGTCGATTAGGCCAGCAGTGATGGTCTAACCCCAGGACACTGTGATTAGGTTTATACCTCTATATTAAGCCAATTTTCTCTTCATAAATTCCAATTTGCTGTAAGAAATTAACTGTAAAAATATGCCAGTTGTACGGCAAGTACAGCTTTATACAGCCGAGTTTTTGTCAACGCTTTAATATTTGAAACCACATCTGCATTCTGTAAGCTGAAACAAAAACTCCATCTAGTCACATAATGTTTGTTACACTGCTACAAATTCTGCATTTATTCATCTGAATATATAATTTTCTGTATTCTCCCAAATTTGTACTTCATTGCCCTATATTATCATGTAGAATTGGATGAACAGACTAAACACAAAAGTACTATTTTTCTCCCATCACACTGAACTTTGTTACAGCTCTGTGAAGAGAAAAAAACAGAATTTCACCATGATGACAACCTACTCTCTCTTGTGAGGGACCTGGACAGCAGAGTGAAGATGAAAGAAATGTAATTGCTTGAAGAGATTGCACAATTCATATACTTTGGCAAACTCACGGAAGATGACAAGAATAATCGAATGTATCTAACACAGTGTCTAGACTGACTGGGACCTGAGCAGCCATAGCTTTTCCACAGTTTGTCCTATACAATGCAGTATTAATAACATAAAATGCTGTCTCCTGAATGCTTTATATGTCATGCCAAACCTGTAAATCCATGCAATCTAAATGACTAAAGACTAAACTCAAATATTGCTTAAATCCTTGAAAAAGCTTTGTTTGTCCATCTATGCACCTTCTTGCAGGGAACTCATGTGTAGAAGGAGTGTCTGTGTCATTGATTTTAACCCAATCACTGCACAAAAACAGCACAAAATTACTCATGTCTTATGAATGTCCAGTAAATGTCCCTCTCAGACTGCTAGATCTTACTTGAAGCTTCTGACACTATATGTAAAATACTTACCGTATTTTTCGGACTATAAGCCGCTACTTTTTTCCCACGTTTTGAACCACGTGGCTTAAACAGCGAAGCAGCTAATTTATAAATTTTTCCTGGGTTTTTCCCGGTTTCACAAACTTCAAGCCAAAAAACTGAACCCCATTACATTAGATCAATGAAATTTGCAACGGAAACGAATAAACGCACCTCACCTGTGTTCTGAGCTAAACTCCTGAGAGAAATAGTTGTGAAAGAAAGGAGGAAGACAGTGAACATTGACTTGCTTGGTCGGCTACTGTTTAGATACAAGCCGTAGTAACGCGTTGAGTCTGGGTCATGGGATAGCTCGCTAACTCCAGTTGCAACAGAAATCATATAAGCACAGACAGGTTTCCAAAACTCGTGCTTTTTTATTTTTCTTGGCAGCATTACGGGTTAGTCAAAGAAACTTAGAAATGAGCATCAGAAAATAATAAGGACATATTCCTCGTCTTGCACACATGCAGTAATAGCGGAAAAAAATGCAGTGACATGCTATTCCCAAAATACTGCTTTGCTTCTAAAGGAAGCGCAACATATTTCACCCGTTACACTGTGTGTAACGTGTCTTTCGTTAAAGCCTGTGTAAAGTACATACATAAAGTACACCTGGCTTATAGACAGGTGCGGCTTATTTATGTTAAAAATAAAAATATTTGTAAAATTCAGTGGGTGCGGCTTATATATGGGTGCGCTTTATAGCCCGGAAATTACGGTAAACTATCGTATTACCCCAAATAGTTATATGACAAATTTAAATACAAATGCACATGAATGTTCACGTGAAGATTTCAGTTGCACAACAACTTATTCTCACAGCACAATAACCTTTGTTCACAAAACTCATGATGTCATGTTTAATTCTAATACTATTCAAGAACACACCCCAGTTCCATCCAATGAAAGAAAACGTCAAACCAAATTGTTGCCACAAATATATTATAAATACAGATATTTTTATGCTTGGCAGCATATTGCTCAGTTGTATTATTTTGCAGTGTACTCATGCTTGCCAGGTTTCTCATGAGAAAGGATTCTAGAATTTGAGATTAAATGTGGCTTAAAGCACTGTCAGCAGATTTTTTCACAGTAAGGACACTATGTTACTCACTTATTATTCATGCAGCAATTATAAGATAGTGTTCAAGAAAATGCTTAAGTATGACATCCAGTTTTACATATTAATATCTGTAAATCAGAAGACCACTTCTTGATCTCTAGGCAAGCAAGATCTGATGTAATGAAAAAAATGCTGATTCACAGTGACACCAAGAACAAAAAAACAACATATTGACAAGATTTTTTCTCTTGATCCAGTTTCAAGATTATGACAAAATTGGCAACAACACAATATCATTGATCAGGCCCTTCGTGTCACTTTTCATTGATCACCTGCTCTGTTTTCTGTGAGTGTGTTTTTCTTAGTACCTAGGTGAACCTTATCCCACCTTCACTTCAATTACATCACATCTGCATCTTTCAGCATACCTTTGGATAAGGTACTGATATCTAGTGATGTTTCATTATGATCTTAGTTGTGGGGTAAAATATCATCTCTGTCAATAGCCAGACAACAAAACTGTTAGGATTAAGCAATAATATCATGCAGCTCTCATTTATTGTGTATTATTATAAGATCATCTGCATTTCCTGTTGATGACATGTTACAGATGTGTCAGAAAAGCGAGCTGAGATATATCAGCCCAAATGGTGATCAAAACAAGCGAGGTGTTTTACAAGTTCATTCTGTATAATTATTGTGACCATTGGTGGAGTTACAAAAAGAATGAAATGGTGCACTTTAAGGCTAAAAAAACTTTGGAAACCTTATTTCAAATTAATTAGATACAATATATTTATTTATATAGTCCTTTAAACAATGGATATTTCCCCAAAGCAGCTTTACATAGATATAGAATTTATGAAGTTGGAATATATAAGTTTAGTGCGTATACGTTTGTTCTTAAATTTATCCCAGTGGAAAATATTTCAATCTATATATGTTTATTTTAAAAATAGGAAAGGCTTTGTCCTGCTCTCTCATTTATATTAACCACACATGATTTCTGGACACAAAAAAACAGTATTATGGATATACCATAATATTCTGATAGAAAACATAAATATAACTATGCACCAATTATTTAGAAAATAATTTTTTCCCCCCAAAAGTATGTAAATTATTTTGCACTATGATCATTATGATTGCTGTGAAGCTGAGCCACCCAGCTGCAAATAAATTCATGATGAAAGTCTAAAACCAATACAATTCATTCAGCATGGCCATTTATTTTCACCGATGCATTTCTTCTTAGAAAACAGCATTTATCCTGAACATCAAACAAGCAAACTAATCAATCACAGGAATTTTCAGTGCATGCTCAAATCGGTGTGACTAAACACATAAAAATCTTCTGTGAGCAATCAGTTAAATCACAAAAGGGTATTGCACTTAATGCAGTCCCCTATCACTATTCTGTCAAATTCAAGCAAACTACAATTACATTAAATGCACAGAGACCTGTAATTAAATGTGATCTAAAAAGTTTGTTTTCTAAACGTCTCAAAGATGGTTGAATAGTCAAAGCAGAGCAGTTGCCAGTAAAGTATTTCTATAAATATGAGGCTTTAAGGACTACTAAGCGTACGAATCCGTACATGTCAAATGCTAGCCATAATAAATTTATTATGTACTGTTTTTATGATCCTGATTACAGCAACTGACTACGTTCAGGCTTTGAGTTCAATTTCAAAATCATTTAATAAAATAATAATAAAACAGTCTTTACTGGAGCCAGGGCTCATCCAAATACAGATTGAGCTTTAATGCTGGATCACACATTATCGTGATTAAGTTGAAGTCTGTCCTTTTCCATAACATGATGCGGTTCTTCTTTTACCACACTGGTGTAATGGATGTGGTTGCTGGATATTTTGCACATTTAATTACCTAATCCCCCTTACATTTAACTTGTATTTAATCACACAGTTTTCCATAATGCTGGAAATAAAATCTTGTGTTACATTTTCTCACAGTTCATAAAAAGAGAGCGAACATAAAAAGAAAGAACTGACAAATGGGCGGTCACATTGCTGTTCAACATGTTCAAGGATAACATCTACCAAAACATTATTTGGCTTCCATATCCAGTCACTTAAAAAAAACCCTATATCTCTTACAAAGATTTGAAAGGGATTTGAGAGTGGGTGGCATGGGGGCACAGCAGGTAATGTTTCACAGCCTCATGGTCTAAGGATTGATCCCCAGCTTGAGTTACCATCTGTATCGAGTTACAGACACACACACACATTTTTTTGGCTTTCTTCACACTTCCCAAAAACAGGCCGGTAGATCACCCCTGGGTGTGCTTGTGGGCATGAGATCCTGACATGCAAATTTAGGATGAGTTGATAGTAATCCCATAATCTGAACATACTAATCTCACATGTCTGTCAGTAGCCATAATTGACCCATTGGCAACACATTTCGTGAAACTCAGACCTAAAGACACAAAACTCATTGGACAATGCTATGTTTTGTGGAATTGCTATAAAAATATAAAGAAAATTCTTTTATGAAGACTAAAGCCCTCCCTTCCAGCAGAGGTCATACTCACCAAACCTCTGCCTCCTTGCTTTTAAATTAGTTTTTACACACTGGTTCTACACTATAAAAACAGGTCATATAGCAACTCACTTTGGCATTTGGTTGAGTAAGATCTGGGTCATGGTTTTAAACTGTTTTAAAAGTTTAGAATCTTGCAAATTGTAGTTTTTTTCTTTGAATTATACTCTAGCCTGGATTGATTGTTGATATTATAATACTGTCCGATTTTGGACCTTGTTTGTCGGCTTGTTTTTCTTAAACCTTCTGGATATTTTCATCCCATATCTGAGCCCGCCATGTTACAGCAATGATTCGGATGATCAGTTGCATCTTGCTTCGTGCTGTTTTTGCAAACAGGCTTAGCTTTAGTAAAGATTATCTTGTCAATAAAACATGTTAGCTGTAGCAAGCATATATTTCTTTACCAAAATTATTTTTATTTACTGAGACACCATGTTAGCTGTTGATTACAAAGGCAAAGCTCTGGAGCATCATAATGCAAAAACAATTCACCAGTTGTAATCTTGTCCTGTACTCTGCTCATTGTCTGCATGCAAACAGACGGAAATTCGATTTATTCTTTCTCCGCTGACTGCAAATGCCGTTACACAATCAGGTTAAATCATGTTTGCCCAGCCACTGTGGTTAAAACCATTTCCTCAGTGAGGTGAGGAGCTGGTGGAAGGCCAGGACAGCTAGGCCTCAAACTGTGCTGGTCGACAGTCTGTAGTGTGCACTGGCATCTAAGGAGAGAGTGCTCTTGTTTCACTAAGCAGTTGTAAAAAGCCTGTGAATAGTCATGCTGCGCTACTGCCAGGAAAAAGTTCAGCCTTCAGCCCCTGTGCTCCGTATAATGCTGACCATGAAGCGCATGACAACATCTGACCTCGAAAAGTCTTTCTACAGCCACTAGCAGGCCGGAAATATTTCAGTATCCTCGCACTTCTGTGGCCTTTTTGTATGTCAGCCACTTTTTACATCAACAGGACATTAGGGTGCTTTCATTATACATGACGTACTTCATGAACATCATCTGGAAAGCAGCAGATGACCTGTCGTCTCTCTCTCCCATGATCCGACTGCTAAACACAGTAACTGCAGTGAGGAAAGGAAATGTTAACATGACTTAAAATCAATGCATGTAAACACAGCAGGTAAATTAGAAAGAAAATACAAATAGAAAGATTTGAGTTTGCCTCAGACATGTACATTAGAAATCATTTAGTGTTGTGCTTAGTTTAACAGCAGATGCCAGATAAATGTACATGAATACACTGAAACACAATTAGAAAACTAAACAGAAAGAAAAACTAAACAAGTAAAAAGCTCATCTGAAAACAGAAGGATAAAAACACAGCAGCAAGCAAAACTAAAGACACAAAAGCAAATTAGAACACCAAATAAGGAAATACAAAGCTAAGAGTAACAGCAAAAAAAAAATTAAGACAAATGGTGGGGGGAAAAAACGCTCATCCCTTTTTTATCTGAGAGACTGGAAAATAAAGTGCTTATAATCATAAGTATATATGATGCAATACGATCTTAAAATAATCTATTAGCTTTTATTCATGCTAAATTATTTTAATTAATTGAATTTAAATATTTTTATAATATTATTTTTAGAATGCTGTCAAATTTGGACAGTTTTAATCTGAGTATGTGAACAAGATCACTGTATAAATGTCATGTACGATATTATCTATTTCTACATAGACATTTTGGGATAAACGAGCAAAACTGTAGTCACTTTTACCAGCTCAATTGCAAGGATAACGAAGGTCTAAGACTAAGTCAGGAAAACTGGACTTTGTGGAATGCGTCCCTCCAGCAGTGCATACTGCTGAGCAGCACGTCTGCAGGAACTGTAATTTGGTCCACAGACCTAAAGGCCTCTGGTTTATGGTTCTTAATGAGTAGGTAGCCTCTGAAAGTGAACTCTGGACAGTAATTTATGTCACAAAATGGCAGTGATTCTTTTTTCTTTTTTTACGTGTGGCTGTCAAAACTCTGTTTATGGTCAGAATAAGGACAAGTCGCCCGTACCAGACTGCAGTCCTGATGTGCTTTCTCTCTTAATATGGGATGAGAAAAAACTCTCACACACCTGGTTCTTAAACTGTAAGAGCCTCTGGGAAAAATACATGCAGAAAAGTATTTCCGCAGCCCAGGTTGTCCATATTGCTTCTGTTTTTGTGAAAGTATCCAAGCGGATTGTCATTTTGGCAAATAAAACATATTTTAAATAAAAGACAAGAAGATCGTCCATATTTACTAAAAAACTTTGATGAATGAAATATTATTTCAGATAATCCAGTTTTTATAATGTGCACAAAATGTTTTGGTGGTGTTTTTTTCTTTGTTGCAAACAATGTCCAACAATTACAGCAGAAATCATATATCTTCAGCGGTTAGTGACTACTGCAGGCTGCATCTGGAACTCTGTTTAGAAATATGAGAGGGGCGCCACACTTCTCACCCCTTCCTTCAGTTTTATAGCCGAGTGGCAGCAGCACCACGCTGATGTTTAACAATCACTGAAAATAGCCTTAAGTAACATGGCAATCCTTCACTAAGTAGCACAGCACAATAAACCCACAAAGGACCAAATTTATCTAGGCACAAATTTCTGTTTAAAATTTTTTCACGAAGGATTTATCAGATTATCGTTTTTTTTTTTCTTCTGTTGCAATTTTAGACATGTTTACTTTGAAATGCTGATAATTACCCAGCTAAAATAATGTAGGTATTTACTTAAATTGTAGTTAACAAAACTATTATAAATCAGATTGTACAACACATAATTCCAGTCCATTCATTTTACTGGTCAAATGTATATTATATATATTTCCTACAACCACACATTAAAGGTTTTAGTGTGTGTATCACATCACCGCATGTCTCTTTTACTACAGTAGTTTTAGCAACATCATTGCCAAATGAAATTGCCATACTTTTTTCAAAAATATAACTCTGGACTTAAATACTATGAATATTAATGTTTTTAAATAAAGATGAAAACTGAAAAGTGATGCAAATTGTATTCCTATTATTATTATTTAAAGTTTTATTTAATCCAGCTAGTTAACAGGCTATCAAGTGGTTTTGGCTCCATTTCTAGTTATGTTTAAATGTTGTCAGTCCCATGTCAGAAAACTGCTTTGCACAATTACCTCTGTAACAGAGTGCACACACTGGAGACTCCTTCTATAAATTTTAAATAAAAATCTCCTCACATAAACCTGCAGCACACTTTACCAAATTTCATGCAGGTGGCCTACTGTCTGACCAACACCTTCCGAGAAATAACTGAGCATTCAGCAGCACTGCGGTCTAAATTTCTTCTTGATATGCAGGGTATAAGAATAACACTACCACCAAATCCATATATCTGCTATTATATAAATGGAAAATGGAAAGATACTTTAAGGGAATTGAAATACTAGAACGATTGCTATGAAAAAGAATTTCATGGCCATAATCCTTACTGATGAGGCAATGCTTGACCAAATCATTATTGTGTTTTTTCGACCCCAGAACTATTCAAATGTTGTATTTTCAAGATTAACCTCAAAATCTTTTGGCAGGGAGCAGTAAGTTGCATGCAATGAGATGATATTTCTGCCACAAGCATTCTGTATATTTCCCTAATTATCATCACTAATTGGGATTTTGCAGAGAGAGAGAGAGAGAGAGAGAGAGAGAGAGAGAGAGAGAGAGAGAGAGAGAGAGAGAGAGAATGAAAATTGCAATCCAGGGAGAGAGGGAGGAGTGGAGCAACTGCTATGTCATATGGCTTTGCTGGGACAAGATCATGATGTAACCACTTGTAAGTAAATATGACTGGAAACATCATTTTGTGTCTTTGAGTAATAAGGATGAGCTTTGTGGAAATGAAAACATCTGTGGCCAGCTGTGGTGGCTTTTGAAGTTGAATTCCTGAAAAAACAAGCAGATGCTTAAGAATTAGTTCTGTTGCAAAACCCTTAACAAGGTAATAGTGAGAGTTGTTCCTACATTATGAAGAAATATGGTCGTCTGTATTTTCACTTTCACCAATAAGTCAAAATGCATGCGATGTCTTCTGATGCAGCTTCATGTTGAGTGCCTGTTATGTGCTTACATTAGAGTATATTTTATTATCATCCCTACCCAGGGTAGGTGATCAATTATTTAGGAAATATGATGTCTTCGGTAGCTGCATGTTGAGCTAACAACAACTAGTGGCTCCTTATGTCTTATAAGGCTTTCAGTTCCATTAATAGATCACAGTGTGTATTGTTTTCTTTACACTAGTATACTTCCACTACTTTCTGACTACTAGATATGTACATTATGTACAGTATGAGTGTTACAAACATGCCAATAAAACAAAAATGGTTTAAAAAGGTTTATAATTTCATCAGTCATTTTGGTTAAAAAATATTAGAAAGTTTGATGGAACTTGGAGAAAACAAAGCTGACAACTAAAATTGGCCCCTTCACAGGCATGTTTGAGATTTTTTTGGTAATTTCTTGCAACAAAAACACAAAGCCTTCAAAATTACTCTTAATCCAGCAGGGATTTCCATTCAGACATTGATTCACATCCAAACAACTTGAAGAAATGCCAGATGACCTCACGTTAAGGACATTTGATTTTGTCATAATTGACCGAATTATAGGTAAAGTATCTCTTTTATTAAAAGGCTTGATGTTATTCTCGTTCATTCTTTCACTGAGGCAGGGAGTGGGATGCAGGAATTTAAACCAGATGGAAAGTCAATTGTCTGGCCTCAGCAGTTTCCAGAAGGTGTGGTACCTAGCCTACTGCTGCTGATACGTCCGCAACTGCTTTCACATTATTCAGTCTATCACGGTTGGCACTATCCCTGCATCACCAGCGCTCATGAATTTCATGAGGCGTGCAGTAAAGAAAGAATGTACTGGTATTGGTTAAAATTAGAACTTAAAATATGCCATCTACGCTATGTCACCTCCTAGACATCGCCCATAAACTTTTACCACAGTCATACCACCTTGTGAGAAAAGCAGTGTGTGTGCCATAGCGCTAACCACACACTGCCAGCGTCTGATGACCTCCACCTGGCCATTTTGCAGTGGGGGGTCCACCATGCATTTGGCAGCCAGATGTTGAGCTTTGGTAAATTGTTGTTGTTTCTCATTAAAGACCTCCAGACTGCTACAACTTGAATCTGTGTAAATGCGTCCTTAAGATTTTTTTTATTTTGTTTAAATATCCGTGTTACGAAATTGGCCGGTTAAAAATTTTTTTCTTAGTATTCACTTGCAAAACATTTTATTAGGAACCCCTGTACATCTATTTGTTCATACAATTATCTAATCAGCCTATCATGTGGCAGCAGTACAGTGCAATAAATTAAGCCATTACAGGCCAGAAGCTCTTGGGTAAGGCTCACTTCAACCATCAGAATTGTGGAAAATGTGATCTCAGTCATTTTGTCCATGGTACGATTGCCAGATGGGCTGTTTTGAGTATTTGTATAACTGCTTGTCTCCTGGGATTTTCATACACAACAGTATAGAAATTACAATGGTCCAATATGGAAAAAACATACAGTTGCTGAAATGCCTTGCTAATGAGAGATGTCAGTAGAGAATGTCTTGGAGCTGTCTTTCTCTGTGCAGTTGGGCCAAATCAGGTCCATGTCTGTCAGCCAGGAACAGAAAGCTGTGGCTGTATTGGGCACAGACTCACCAAAACTGTACAGTTGAAGACTTGGAAAATGCAGCCTGTTCTAACTCTCAATTTCTGCTGAGCTCGTAGGGTACCAACAGAATCTGTGGTCCAAACCATGGGTCTTGTGTCAACAGTCCAGGCTGGTGGAGAGGGTGTAACAGTGTGAAAAATGTTTTTCTGGTACACTTTTGACTCCTTAATATCAGTAATTACTTGAATGTCATGATTGCTAATAAGCCTATTTGTCAGCCTATTTAAGTATTGTTGTGTACCATGTGCATCCCGTCATTACCACAAATTACCTACCTTCTAATGGCTTCTAATGGCAGCACAACAAATGCACCATGTCGAAAAGCAAAAGTCATCTCGTACTGTTTTCATGAACATGACAATAAGTTCACTGTTTTTTAGTGGCCTCTTTAGTCACTGGATCCGAATCCATTAGAAATCATTTGGGATGTGGTAGAACAGGGGATTTGTAGCATAAAAATGAACCATAACGTTTGCAGGAACTGCATGACGCAGTCATGTCAGCATTGACCAGAATCTCAATGGAATGTTTCATATGAATTGTGGAATCTAGGTCATGAAGAATTTAGGCTGTTTGGAGAGAAAAAGGAGGCCCGACCCTATATTAGTGTAGTGTTCCTAATAAAGTGTTCTGTGAGTGTACATCACATTAAATATAACTCAGCACAACTGTAAAAGTCAGGCACATTCCCAGTCAGGATGGAGTTCAGCAGTGCAAATGTCTCCAAATGTAAATGGTATGAGTTGTAAAAACACATTTATATATCAGTGTATTTTGGGTGACCGCAAAATAAAGATGTGCAAAAGTATCATTTTTACATCACGTTTTACCGTATGTAAAGTACAACATTTAGTGTATGTAGTAAAAGTTTATTTATAATAAATGAAACCAAAAAATCAACATGAAATCTTTAACCAAGTCATGTAGTAATTTGAAGTAATTTTGCTAATGGTGATGAAGGGTACAGTTCAATATCTGGGTTGAGATGTGGTGGTTGTAGAGACCATTACATGTGAGTTACATATTTTTCATACTCATAAATCCATTTAGTGAGTATTCATGTCTTGTGGAGTCATCCTGGAAGAGAACAATCCCACCCTGATTCTTCTTAGGCATGAGATGATCAGTCAGAATAACTTTATTGTTTTGCAGTGAGCTTGTGTGTATTATTGTAGCTTCTGTGTACATATTAATGTATAAGACAAAACATACAGCATTTAAGAGCCTGGATAAGTGTGGGAGCGTTGGAGTATAGTTTGAAATCTGTGGCAGCTGCAGCTGGAAAAAGGAAGAGCTCCGAATGCCAGGCTCATTCATGGCCTTGGGGAACAGTCGGGTTTTGGCATCAGTATTTACCCACAAGGATAACTGCATGCCAGCTTGACCTTGTTTTGTTCGCTATCCCTCCCTTTTTAAAATTCTTACACACAATATTGTTGAAAGTCACATCTGAACATCCTAAAGGTGTGTTATTTAGCCCACACAAGCAGATTTCAAATATTCAAATGGACTTGTGTAAGAACAAAAATTGACCTGGGTCACATTACACCAAGTTACACCATGATGGCTTCACATACTTTTATCCTCATGACATTCCGTTTTACTACAGTTCTAGATATGACCCTAGCTGAAAATGGTTTCCGAGCCTAACTGAGCTATCTTGAGGCCAGTGGTTTGCATGGTGGATACACAAGCAGTGCAAGTGTTTCCTGATGAACAAAAAGGCGTAGATGTTTGCACGTCCCTGCAGGACCATTAAGGCCATGAATCAGTGTAGTCATTTCTAAGACCATATATAAATCAGACAGGCTCAGACAAGGGAGAATTGCAATGTTTCTGCAAAACATTTATTTACAATGACATTTTTATTCTGAACTGTGGACCGAACAGCGTGAAAGATTTGCTGTGTACTTGACCTCAGTCTGGGCTACATAAGCACTGTTTCTTTATAAAACGTCCAAAACAGGGCTGCAGCATGTGCATGTCTTTCTACTTTTTAATGAGATGTAGAATGTGTATTTCATCAGCTTTGTTTTATTCATAAACAGAAGGGTTTTGGCTCGCTCAGGGAATGTGATGTAAACCTTGAGACTGTTTAATGTACTTCACACTAGCTTGAAGCAAGTTCTTGAAGCAGAAACAAGATATCTAAGGTAAGATACTGACTCTGTCTGAGAAAACATTAGATATCCTTAGAGCAAAAGCATGCGAGACACAAAATCAGCCAAAAACAAATTTTAAACTTTCTGCATCATCTATCACTTTGGTGATCTGTTCTTTCTGCGCCAACCATATTTTGAATGATCACATACTTCAGTCATTTCAGATCAGCAGTAATGAAATATGGACAAGGGACTATTTCGGCTCCAGGCAACAAGACAAGACCCAGGCCTGTGATGAAGTTCCAGGGTCGACTGTAAGCTGAGGGGATCTTTCTTAGGGTCTCATGGAAGAACGTCTACTCAGACTGTACCTCAACTGGTGATGAGTTCCAGCTCAGAATGAGCAAAGACTCCGTTAATCAGCAGCATCCCCCAGCCTCATTCTTCTTACTCCAAGCTGCCAGCTCCCTTCATCGCCCCATTTACCACCAAGGACAGTTTACTTATTTTGCTCACAATGATTTGGGATAAGCTGCACGGGATCAGGAACCGGTCCTGGATCATTCGCCAAGGTTTTACAGGAAGCAGGTCTTTCGGCAGTGCGCATTGCCCATCTTCAACATTTATCAGTGTTAGTCACACTTATTTCCAGAAGACTTATCTGATACAACTACTATGTCATAGCTGTATAATGTCATGTGGTGGATCTATGAGTCTTATAATACTAAAAATTGAAACGAACATATGTTACAAAATTCACTTGTTTGGTTTGGTTCATCCATCACCTACTCAGAGCCAAACATCCTGGCCAGCTATTACACACTGTAAGAATATTTATTCTTATGCATTGAGCCAGGTTTTGGCATTTAGCCTAAAAGAATGGTCACACGCCATGTGAAGTCACTTGCCCATGAAAGAGACAGTAATTTGTACAAGGAGAATTGGAGATGTATATTGAACAAAACTTAGAAAAGTATTGCTGTTTGGGTTGTTCAGATAGTTAGCAGGTGCTGGGAGATCAATTTACCCATTAGCCTGCTAATTTCTTACAAGAACACTGATAGAGAATCCAGGCCTTGCGGGTATTCAACAGTGTGAAAGGTCAGGCATGTTGTACATGTTCTTTCACACTTCTGCTGCCCAAAAACATGCTACAAGTGCCAAATTACACAATTTAAGAACATTGCTGTAGGGAGAGCTGGACATGCATGTTGCTGCTTGTCCTTGTGTCAAGTTGTCATGAACACATCCTTGAGGCTATGTCTAACAAGGCATGCTTTAGTCTATTATCATAGTTGTTTTCTAGAAAAGTCTGGGAGCACTGACTTTGCATAAGAAGTTGTCATAGTCAGATTCAGGTGGAACTGATTCAAGTCATTTGCTAAACATCAGGCTGTGTAATACAGTCTAGTAAATATCAGTGTAATTAAAGGTAATCAAAGGATTATTTCGAATATGTTTAAAAAACCTGGGATATGATTTTCATTTGACATGTCGACCTCGGTTTCTCTGTTCGCGATGCACGAAAGATCCGTAATGTTGCGTGATCTCAGACTTGGCTGTACCGTGCCTTCGTTGTCCCACTGAGACAATGTCGCATCAAAGCACCAATCATTCAGATATGCCCGAGATCAGACAAACTGCATCACCAGCTGAGAGCAAACTGTGGAATTTTCCTGGAATCACATAAAATAGGAACTTAGAGGGACTAACAAATAAACCGGGTACCTCAGGAAAGGGCGCCAGCAATGGATTTTGTGGTTTGTAGCTCTGAGGTCTGCTCTTTGCCCACTGCACATTCCTAAGAGGAAACTGAGAGAGGGGCCATTATACAAATAGCCAGAATGCTGCCAAGCAGGAAGGACTAGACTGACTGTGCTGCCAAATGTTTCAAGATCTTCAAGATGCCTCGCTCTAATCCTGCACTGCTTTAAACAACAATGGAGGCAAGTGAACAAGTCCGTCTAAAACACTTACATACAAACACAGGACAATATTATGCTATCAATACTCATATCTGTTATATTGTTACAGTATGTGTTTATATGGCTCTTCCTTTCTGAGTATTAAGTGTTCACTTTATAGGTATTATATCATTATATTATATCATTTATATTGTTTGAATATCTTTTTTGTTACCACTCCATTATCCTTTAAAAGTGTTTAGAAGAAAAATAAATCTATCAAGTCTGTTTTGAAGAATATGCATTGCATGTTGTTTTCTTTCACCCAGACATGTATAGCTTTCAACTCTTCTTCTTTTCCTTTTAAACGATGTTATCTGCAGGTATACTGTTGCCATTGTTATTATGAAGATCTGTTTGTGTTTAAGCAGCCCCATTTTCTTTACAAGAACAAAATGTGGTGATTATAAATTGTAAAAACATTTTATTCAAATTTCATCAGATCACAGCTTAAAATAGATTTACCAGGCTTTAAAGTAGAAATAAATTTCTAAACTGAAACACTACTATTAGCATAACATTTATTTCACAAATCTTACATCAAACATTTATACAAGTTACAGTAAAGGTACCTCCTTATCTTTTTTTACACATCTCTATTTACTGAATACCTCACAAAATCCAACCATGATTTGAATCTTGATTCAAATTCACAGAAAATTCTATCTATCCATCTGTCCGTCCTTCTATCTATACTATGTAGATTTGTGTCTACAGCAAATGAATTGTCTGTTATAAGGCCTGACAGACACTACTATGCAGACACTAATCATAAACATCTCCAACCTCTAGTCAATAAATAATTCTATCTATCTATCTATCTATCTATCTATCTATCTATCTATCTATCTATCTATCTATCTATCTATCTGTCTGTCTGTCGGGCTGTCGGTCTGTCGGTCTGTGTCTGTCTGTCTAAATTATTTATCATATGCATTGATCCTCTGTATTGTATTGTTAAGACCTCAAAGAAAAAAGAACAATAAATGGTAATACTTTAGTGATCTACTGTAATAACTGTGTAAGACCAGATCATGAATGAACTTTGTACTCAATTAAACCCAGTGCAGTTCTCAAAGACTAAACGTGAGAAGAAATGATTTATTCTGATAGTAGTTGGATATTGGATAACAAATTTATAAGGTGAACTGACACATTGCCTTATATAGTAACAGCCAGGAAAAGAACATGTGCTCATGTAGGATTTTTTTTCTTTCAGATAGGATACCTATTTGAAGAAATATTAGATTGTGAGCACTACTGTTTCTAATGCTTGCAGCATGACCGAACTGGCGCACAGGCTGGGTGATGACTGACAGCGGACATGAGACACACACCTTATTTCCTGGCCAGGTGAACATTCCATCAGTTACACACTCAGGCAAGAGCCAGAAAAGTGCTTAAACAAGCAAGAAAAAGAAATATGAAGATAAAAGCCTGTGTGTGTGTGTGTGTGTGTGTGTGTGTGTGTGTGTGAGAGAGAAGGAGTAGGAATGGAGAGCCCATGCTTTTAGTACATCAGCAAATGAGTTTAACGCTCTATCATGTGCACATACTTCACAAGAAAAGAAAAAACGCCACACACAAATTATTTAACTACAAAGCACTATATACTAGAATGTGGATGAATCACATGCTCGTCCCATCTTGTCATAATTTAGCATAATGTGTAACTGATACAAACCGACCAGATCTGCACTGGTGAAAAAAACATTCCAAGGAATTTTTGAGAGAACACATTATGCTATCAACCAATAGATGCCTTTTTTCAAGTGAATCTAATTTAGGGAATGAGTAATAGGAAATCACTGTTTACTCCAACTGATGAATGAGTCAGTGTTTTACTGTTAGCAGCGTGAATTGTCGGTATAGTTGTGTGGGTTAGGAACGTTGTCAACATCAGGGAATGTACCATCATTATGACTTAAGTTAACGGTGTGTGAACTGTGAGGTCAGTGGAAGTGGAAGCTCCAGTCCTTCATCTCTGGCTTTGCTAAGTTACAGCTGCCCCCATGAGTACGGCTGAAGTATTACACGTCCTACAACCAATCTGTTTTAGAGGCTGAAACTCTCTATAGTAGTGTCTTATTTTTTTCTTTCCATTGTATTTTCTTACTACACATATTTTATGTTTTGATACACAGTGCGTATTTTTTATTTTTTTTTTATATCTGAACGGCTTTGGTAAAACATGCAAACTCCACATAGTGATATAAAAACACCTGCTGGGTCATCAGGTTATGGTGTAATACAATAAATACTACATTATGTAAAGTAAAGGTGGCACAGTTGCTAAATCATCTCAACAACTCGTCCCAGCTTCAATCCTGAGTACAAATGATTGGAGTTTCCATGCATGGTCTTCTAACATCCTTGTTGGTTTCCTTCCACCTCAAGGAAAACACAGCATGAATGAGTGTGTACAGTGCCCTGTTCCACCTCACACCCAGTGTTCCTGGAATAAGTTCCAGATCCACTATGATCCTGACCAGGCATTAAGCATGAAGATGAATGAAGGAAGGAAGGAATAATTTAAGAAAAAACACTTTCCATTAATTATACTGTAACAAGCAAATCTTGAAATCCCACAGCTTTGACCATGTCCATGTTGGTTCCAATGGCAACATACATACTGTATACACTGACCAGGCACAACATTGTGACCTGCAAAGTGAATAGTCAAGTTTATTTTTATAGCGCTTTTTACAACGGACATTGTCTCAAAGCAGCTTTACAGAATTTAACAGTTAAGGTGAGCGAGGTGTAATTATCCCTGATGAGCAGCCGTAGCGACTGTGGCAGGGAAAAACTCTCTTAGATGTTATGAGAAAAAAACCTTGAGAGGAACCAGACCCAAAAGGGGAACCCATCCTCATTTGGTTGATAAAGAGTGTGATTATAGTCTTTAAACAATACGGAACACTGGAGAGTGAAAACTAACGTGAGCAGATTTGAGATCATTATAGATCCAACACCAGCTTCTCCATGCCAGAGTCTTTAAAGTCTCAAAGAGGGCTTATGTCCAAACTCTACATGAAGTGAAATCCAAATGGGGCTGGTACATCTCGTAGAAGGTTTTGGATGTTTGCGGGGTCAGCATCTACATTAAAGGTCCACAATATTTATGAGGTGGGACACGACTGGAGCTGGTGGAATTAGCGTAGCTGCTGTTCATATCAACAAGCACAAGTTTATAATGGGTTCGGTCAGATGTACTGGAGCACAATGTTATGATATGTGATGTGTGTTATGTGTAGGACTTGCTAATCTGCACTTAAATTGGGAGAAGTGTGTCAGAGCCACAAACACTGTCAGGAAGACTATTCCAAAGTTTCGGAGCTAAATGTGAGAATGCTCTACCACCTTTAGTGGACTTTGCTATTCAAGGAACTACTAGAAGTTCAGAGTTTTGGGATCTCAAGGAGCATGGAGGATTGTAGCATGTTAGAAGACTGGATAGATACAGCTGAGCCAAACCATTTAGGGCTTTGTAGGTAAGTGACAAAAGTTTGTAGTCAATTCGAAACTTAACAAGTAGACAGTTTAGAGATGATAAGATTAGAGTTATATGGTCATATTTTCTTGACCTTGTGAGAACTCTTTATTATTATCTCTTCATCATGGAACCTGTAAATGGGTGGGATAGTTTAGGCAGGAAGTGAACATTTTGTCCTCAGAGTTGATGTGTTCAAAGCAGGAAAAATGGGCAAGTGTAAGGATTTGAGTGAGTTTGACAAGAGCCAAATTGTGACGGCTACATGACTGGATCAGAGCATCTCCAAAACTGCAGCTCTTGCGGGATGTTCCGGTCTGCAGTGGTCAGTATCTATTAAAAGTGGTCCAAGGAAGGTACAGTGGTGAACCAGCGACAGGTTCATGGGTGGCCGAGGTTCATTGATGCACATTGAAAGTGAAGGCTGAACTGTATGATTGGATCCCAGAGACGAGCATCTGTAGCTTAGATTGCGATTAATGATTGACGGATCAGGACTGTTTTGGCAGCAAAAGGGGGACCAACACAATATTAGGCAGGTGGTCATAAATGTTATGCCTGATCAGTGTATATACATAGAACATTAATCTACACTGTAATGCAAATGTAAAATATATGCAAACACCACAATAAAAATGAGAAAAAGCTATCCAGGAGTGAATGACTGTCCCACTTTTTTTAATTTTTTCACATAAATAAGAAAAAATTGCGAAAGAACAAACGAATAAGCCATCGAAACAGTGCAGGAAAACAGACATTTGTACGGCAGTACTGCAGGTGAGAGCAGATTGGCCTTTTCACACACAAGAAAAACCCAGAATAAATCAATCCCAAGCCATTGGCATCTATATTACATTATGTACACATGACATTTATAATGAATCATTTCACATCTTTAAACCAGTAAGAAAACTCAAATGCCCTGCACCTAAAGGTAGCTAAAAACAGCAGGATGCAGCATAACCCTAAACGAAGGTAAAGGTCACGCTTGTGTCTCGTTTTTGCCCCTGCAGGTCTACTGGCATGAAGGACAGAATCACAGCCACTTTGCTTTAATGAGATGACGACTGAGGTCATCACCGTAAGCCACGGCCAACATATGCAGCCAGACCCATATGCAGTGATTTCATTCTCAGTCAGGACACACCCTGTAGTTTCCACGGCTGTGTTGTTCATCCAAGGTCAAAGGACACGATATCTAAAACGAGACCATATGAAAAGTTTCATTGTGCCATTAAAGGGTGGAGGGTGACTCAGAGTTGAAAACGGACAGCATCCGTAGTTAAAATGCATCCTGTGCGGCACAATTCTTTATGAATTATTCAAGCGGACGTTAGCGCCAACGTTAACAGCAGCTGTGTTTTTACTTGAAGCCTAGTTACATAGGATGAGCAAATGGACAGTCCATGTTAAGACACATTTTGACAGCAGACTTTGTAAATGAGCACCCACATTAACATGAAATCTCAAGATGCAATGGATAAAGCACTCATTAGAAGTTCTACTTATGTGAGAAACTGCACCTATATACTCACTGGAACCTTCCAAACGTTGCAACAGCACTTTTCTTCAATAAGCATTCATCTCTGTGATATAAAGTTTGATAATTGTTTAAATACATGGGTTGAGGTTATGAATATTACACATTAAATAAGCATTTTTTCCCAGTCCAGGTTACTGGAAACAGTGAGGGTTAGGTGAGGATTAGTTGCAATATGAGAAACACTAAAGACAAAATTCAGTCATCTGACTTTTAACTTCTATGGTTTGTATAACACTCGTTTTAACAAAGACAAATATAATATTACAGAGCCTTTGGGTAAACGGGAATGAGTTACAAATAAATTAAGGTCAGATATAACAAAAAACAAAACAAAATATTACAAAAACAGACACATTTTCTCTCACCCTAATGAGAATGTTTGTCATACAGCTAACAAAAACTTTACATAACTCTGATGCTGCTCTGTAAATTAGGTTCACAGTAAAATGCATAGATGTTGCCCAGAGATTTGTAATTAGCAATGAGCTGTTTAACCCAGAGCTCCTCCCCCATTTCTTCTTCATCATCCTCATATTTTACAATGCAGATTCTTCGAGTCACACACATTTGAACAGTGTTACAACAGGCTACGTGATACATGTGAAATATTAACATACCAAAAAAATTGTCAACTGAGACTCAAAAAGCATCTCAACTTTAAATTTCACAAGGCATTTACAACTTAATATATGTGTGTGTATGTGTGTGTGTGTGCAACCTTCCCTGAATGGTTAAGGCCAAAGTGCAGTGTGTGTGGTAGATCCACACATCTTATAGGCTGCTACACTCCATGTGGATGTTCCCAGGTCCGTTAATGCCAAATGTGATAATAGTGTTACACATTTTATTGACTGGACAAACTAACATAAAATGTAACAAATGTACCATTGAGAATAAAATGCAACAGAATTCTCCCTTCATTCATTTTTCCTTTTTTTAACAGTACAAAAAAGTTGAAGATTTACATATTTACATAGCTCCAGCATCCAGTGGAATAAGCCAAAGGCAACTCAAGATCATGTGAAGGTCCTGCTTGAAAGAGAAAAAATCTGGACATCTGTGTGGGCTTCGGTTTAAAATGGCTGTTATTGGAGGATAAAAAGGTGCGTTGGCTCATATAATGCAGCTCACTCGTTGGAGAGAAGACACAGAAAAGAAAAGGAATTCATTCAACGGATCCAAAAGTCATAGCCAGTGTGTGGTCAGAGCATGCCGAAGCCCTCACTGCCCTCACTGATGGCCAGCTTCAACAGTTTGTGCAGCTCCTCATAGGAGTCATAGGTAGGGAGGCACAGCTGGTTAAAACTAGAGGAGGTAATAAGACATTAGATGGGAATTACTACATGTTGAAGGAAAGCAAAAAGATTCATGTAATACTCACAGGAGCTGGGAAATTGTTTAAACTTTTTAAAATTACGCCACCTGCTGCACAAGGCACATGAACCAGGGGCATGGTCTGGCTGTTCGTAAAAAAAAAAAAAAAACTACTACATAATAGTAATTTTTTTATTTCTTTAAATGAATGTTTAAAAAATGTCCAGAAACAAGATGTGGAAAGAGTGAAAACTGAGTAAAATACAGTGCAGTGCAGCACAAAAAAACAAAATGAAGACACTAAGCAGACTTGAATAATGTGGGTGTTTAAATTTGTAATACTTCAGTCACAGACCTGCAATTAAATCGCCATTCTCATTACATGTCAATTGGATGATTTATATGTACACTGTTCAGTCATAACATTACAACCTCTGGTTATTTCTGTCATGGCACCTGTTACTGGGTGGGATTTATTAGGCAGCAAGTGAAAATTTTGTCCTCAAAATTGACGTGTTAAAAGCAGGAAAATGGGAAACGTAAGGATTTGAGCGAGTTTGACAAGAGCCAAATTGTGATGGCTAGACGACTGGGTCAGAGCATCTCCAAAACTGCAGCTCTTGTTGGATGTTCCCGGTCTGCAATAGCTCAAATTGCTGAAGAAGTTAATGCTGTTAATGCTCAACAGGACTGTTTTGGCAGCAAAAGGGGGACCACCACAATGTTAGGCAGGTGGTCATAATGTTATGCCTGATCAGTGTATATGTGCATGTGTATTTGTGTTTACTCACCAGGTGTGTGCAGTTGGCAGCGTGCTCTGTGTTGGAGCTGCTATAATCTGGAAGGAGGGGCAGAGTGTGTTAAAGCCACCAGGAGGAAGCTGAGAAGAGCCGGTGGTGAACTGGAGGAGACGTGCAAGCTCTTCCTGAGTGAAGGAGGACACCACAGCCCAGAACCACTTCATCACCTGCACACACACAGCCCAAATTAATCTCTGCTTGTAATAAACTTTCTTTCGGCTTCTCCCGTTAGGGGTCGCCACAGCGGATCCTCCACACGTTTGATTTGGCACGTTTTTACGCTGGATGCCCTTCCTAACGCAACCCTCCCCAATTTATCCGGGCTTGGGACTGAAAGTGGCTGGGGATGGTTCCCTGACCGGGGATCGAACCCTGGTCGCAGCGGTGAGAGCGCTGCATCTTAACCACTAGACCACCGGGAAATGTTTACGCATTTAAAATGAAGTATGCGGTAAATAAATGGCTGTTGAAATGTAATTGTAAATACATATTTTCAAATGTTCAATATCTTATTTTATAACTTTATCAAATTTAGACATGCACCATGAAAGTCATTTTTATGTGTTTTTCACGTGTTGTTTAGTCTCGAGTACATGTTTAGGTCTCTCGCATATGTAAATAAACCAAAGCCTAAATATTATTGATGTGAATGTGGAAAAAGGAGTCCTGGACTCAAGGCTTTCATTTATGATGAATTTTCTGACAAAAAATTTACTGTATGATGAAAACCATTATATGTAATAAAGGGAAATATATATGTAACATTTAACATGTAACAATTAATATAATATAATATATATTTTAAATATATCATTAATTATTTCTACACTTTGGCTGAGACAGCTAGAAGACAATGTACCTCTGTTCTTCAGTTCTATCCTCTGGCACACGTTTTTACCATTCTGCCTAACTTTTGCAGCTTGCATATCAAAAAAACGTTTCCCACAACCCAAAATCCACAGCAGGTTTGATGTACTGAATCAAGGCATTAAAACTGCACCAGGGTTTGTTTGGAAGCACAAAGAGACCACCACTCGCAGATTGTTTTGTTCTGCACTTCAATGTGAACTCACCACAAGGGGGAAACGCACCAGGGACTGAATGCTGCATATTTGAGAGCACAAATACATGTTTAGCAACGCACCTTCTCTCTGAAATGCCATGAACCTCCAACAATAACAGCATGGGCTTTGAAATCCTGCACATTGATATCTCCAGTACCACACATCAGCAACTGTGAAAGCAAAACACATGGATAAATCATGCACAGTTAAATAAAAGTGAATCAGCTCAACAATGCAGGTGTTCTTATAGTGGCCACGAGATGTGTTTTTTTTTTTTTTAAATATAGCTGGGTTTTATCATTATTAATCAATAACTCAAAAGAATGCATACTCATTCTGAAATGCTTTATGGCTCAAATAAATGTAAATTATAGACACCATTTAAATAATATCAGTGAAACAAAATGTGTACTCTGGTGGTCTGGAACATATACTACAGTTACAGGTCTTTGTGTAGCTTTAACATGCAATAAAATTTTTTTTAAAAGTTAGAAACTTTTACTCTTTCAGAAAGCTAGCCAGGGCTTACCTCCAACTCATTTTCATCAAATATGGCTAAAAGGTTCTCAGGAACAAGTTCATTTAATCCTAAGAATGACAAAACACCTCAGTTAGATCTGAACAAATTCATGTAACACACTCCACAGCTTGAAGAGCTCATACCTTTGAGGAAGTGCTCTACTTCATCTCTCACCTGACTGGCCAGTCTATACTGAGCCAGCAGATTCAAGTAATGCATCTTATTCTCATTAGTCACAGCGATTTGAGCACCACCTGATATCAACTCCACCACCTGGGAAGATAGAAAATATGTTCAAATGTCAAAAATAAACAGAGCTATAATCACATCTCCAAAATATACATGTCTATAGAACATCAATCCAATTCTGTTTCTCACCCATACAACTTTGATTTTGCCTTCACACCAGTAGGGTCAAAACGATCAGTTATGTTTTAAGTAAAAACATTTGCCTGTTGTTTTGTAAGCTGGAACAACATAGCAATGTCATAATGCAGTCATATAATTGAGTATGTATCACCTTTTCCAGTTGTCCTGACTTGTACTTTTCTTCGGCAAATACAAGGTCCATCTCGCTCACGTCATTTTTTAGGATAAAGCAGACTTTTGTTTTGTAGAACTCTGGATCGTCCGTCTCAAAATACTGCCATTACAAACAGTAATTAAAAACAGTCAGCTGCATAATACAAAATAAAACAAACATGCTTTAGTTCTGAAACAATAAACGAGTTGATCCAGGACTGATCCACTGTGCACTTTAATACGAATTAAATAAACACCATGACAAAAACTTTGTGTCCAAACAAAAAAATAAAAAAATCTATATCTACATACATAAATATACATACAGTACATACACACATACACACACACACACATACATACATACATATGTGTTGTGTGTGTGTGTGTGCGTGTATGTCAGTTCCTGATTTTACTTATGTTAACAACTCTAAATATGTTACTTGTAAACATGTTACTACAAAAAATGTAAACACCTAATAGAAAATCTCTAACTGTTACACAATACTGACACTAGAGACTCCTTTCAAATATATATTAAATACCTTCACATTACAGAAAATTGTGAATTACCAATAATATTATTTCAAATGTATAAACGTTGCAGAATAAGAGATATGTAGCACCTTGTAGTTCATGCGCAGGCCGATGATTTGGGCCAGAAACGAGCGAGTAAACCTGGCTCGCACCAGCTGCTTGTAGGCTCCTCCTAAAGCTGACTCGTACAAACATTTCCCCACCACGCGCCCTGCAAACTCGTACATCTTCAACCTCAGGTGAGCAGGACGATCTGCATTAGGGTGGACCTGCCATACACACACACACACACACACACACACACACACACACACACACACACACACACACACACACAGAGTAATCTTTAGTCATAAGTTGTAAGCAATCTTTATATATCACAGGGAGTTTTCTCATGATGAAGGCATATAAAAAAAATTAAAAAAATTCATCCCTACCACATACACCTTATTTTAAGATTGAGCTTGTTGTAGACCATTTGGAAGTCACATGACCATATCATATAAATACGTCATTTTTATTTTATTGTTATGCAATTAAATTCTTAGGAAATACATTTTTCTTCTAGAGTGCTATTTATACATATGGACACAAAAAAAAAAACAATAAAAAAATATTGCTGTGAAGAATTCATTACATTACGCTGTCTTTAATGTTTTATTGTAATTACTGGGCAAACAAATCATGGAGCTGAGCAGCACACTAGAATAGCAACTTGCACCAAAAAATTAAGCAAACAAGAAAACAGTGAGGTAATAAGAACTGATGCTTACCAGACCCTGGTTATTGTCACTGAACCGGTAAAGAGCTGGTTGTTAGTGTCAAACAGGTTCTTACAGATGAGTTCAAACCACTCGCGCCTCGGCCCGCCCCAGTCCAGAGCTTAAGTAAAAAAAGAAAAGTAATTTATATATTCTTTACAAAAATACGAACTACAAAGTACAGGATTATAACATTCATGAAACATAATAGTGCTTGATTTACAAAAACAAACCTTCTTCGTCCTGAAACACCACCTCAAAGTTCTTACTCCAGTCTGACACAGAGAAATTTCTGGTGGCCTTTAGAGACTGCAAAAAAAAAAAAAGACAGTTTTGAATATTTACAGGAACACATCAAGCGCTGAAAAGCTCCAGCAGCTCAGGCCACTCACAGACTCGAGGATGGAATGGCGGCTGATCTTCAGGCAGGTTTTAATACGAGGTCTCTTGGAGTGAATGTGCCGGAGCTCTCGCTGGAAAAAGCTCACCTTGTCCTGAAATGTTTCAGAGCCTCCTAACATCCAGAGAAAATAAACGTTCAAGAGCAATTCATCCACATCACTTGAGCAGATTCAGCTGCATATTTTTTTTTTTCAAAAACTCACCAATGTTCTTGTGCAGGAAGCGAATAAATGTGGCTGCCATAATGTTCCTGTCTTTGCAGCTAAGTTCTACAGGAGGCTGGATCCCATCATCCACCACCAGCGTCAGGAACTTATGGATTGGGTCAGGCCCATGGTACGTAAACTAAAAGGAAAGTGTATAAGTGATGAGCGTCCTTTTTTAAATATTTGTTGTTATTATTATTGTGTATTTGCTGCTAGTACAACATTACCTTTGTTCCTGGGCACACACGAAAAGTAAAAAGGCGCCATGGAATAATCTTCAGGTAAAACTCCTTAACAGAGAATTGCTGCAATATAAAAAATTAAATGTGAGAATAAAAAAATATAAGAAAATTACCATCATTGCCAACCTTAATATTAATCACTGACCTTTGGTGATATGTAGCAGTAGACCTTTTTTGGTTTCTTGACTTTCTCAGGTTGGCCCTCCACTGGAGAGTCGTGTTCTTCCTCATCGTCGCCCATCGATGGCCGTCGTGGTGGCGTGAGCAGAGAGGACGCTGGGAACTGCCAGGTGGAACTGCTATAGTTCCCTGTACCATAGAGGTAGGCCTCAAAATAGATACTAATTCCTGGAGTGGATACGTTCTTCTCCACACAGTTCTTCTCGTTCTCTGAGGTGATGGCAAACAAGGACATCAAGTAAACTTTATAAAAGACAAACAAATGATTAGATGCATCTTTTCCATAACTTGTAGTTGAAAGTCTGCTCCTGGCTGCATTCTTTATTCAATAGTTCATTAGGAATTACTAACTCTACCGAAAGATTAAATAAAAAGTGGCATTGCAAAAGGCCTTTTCTGTCCCATTAAGTATAGCACAGATAACCTTAAGATATACTGTACATGTAATGATGTAATAATGACCACACACACAATTTGAAACAAGATAACAAGCACTAGCATAAATCCAGATCAATGCTAGCAAAACTTTGATGGCTTAGTGTGTTTGTTTAAGTCTGGATCAAATATTTTATATGATATATTTTAATTAGTTAGTTTCATTCTCATGGACCCAATTATTATTTTATTTTATTTTATTTTATTTTATTTTATAAGTAGAAGCTTTTTTGATTGGTCAGGAATTTGGAAAGGTGTTCCTTGATGCATACAATCCTTTCATTTAAATATCACTAATATTAAAAAGATGATAGAATGCCAATTCTACACACAGTTATATTGCTAGTTTTATTGTTGGATGACAATTTATTTTCTTATAATGCACTATTGCTTAATAAATGCTTAAAGAAAACCGAACACATAAGCGATGATCTACACTTCAGAACAGGCAGTTTTTTTTCTGCCAAATGTCAAAGTAAATTTCAATAATAATAATCAAAATCAATTTCACAGTAACAAACATTTTTTATAGTCCAAGTGAAACTAAAATTGTGTTCTCGGCAGTAAAAAACCGAACCGTGAGAACAAAGACAACACCCATGCTTTTTGGGATTCAATAAAAGGAGGCGTGTGCAAATATTACTGATATAAAACAGTATAAGGTATTGCTGTTAAATGGCAGAAGTAAAAGGAAGATATTAGAAAAACTTACCACTTAGCACAATGATGTCAAACTCTCCATTACTGAGAGGCTGGTCCCTGTAAGTAATTCGTGCCCTGAAGCAGCCCTTTTTCTTCAGAGTGAGGCGCAGCAGAACCTGACACTGTGGCTTATTACAACAAACGGTTGTGCTGTAGAAATCTTCAGAACTGTCCTCCTCCGTAGTCCCCAACTAAATAGTCAAAAAAATACATGATACTGAAAAAAGAAAGTGTGCTACCTACCTGTTTCTGATTCTATTGCATCAAACATCACATAATTACAGTCAGTGATGTACAGTAATGGAGTTAATGTAATTCGTTACTGTACATAAGAAGCTTTTATGCTTATCGGTACTTTACTGAAATATTTCCATTTGGGGAGACTTTTAACTTCACTACACTTCAAAAATCAAATATCTTACTTTTTACTCATCTACATTTTGCAAAATCAGTCGTTCCTTTTTATTTATGAGTGGATAAAAACTGAGGCTCCAATCAGAGTAGAGCGCGCTCTGTTTTGAACTTATTTTCGATTGCCTCTTGGTGGTATCTACTTAGCATGAACATCAGTTCAGCATCAGTTCAACAGTAAGCAGAACATTTTGAGAGGAATAAATGATGGAAGAATCTCCTGGCATTATTTGCGTGATTTTTCTGAAGTAGTCGAAAATGCATTTTTGGGCTCATGATCATTTTACTAGATATCAATCAGCCATTGGATACATTTTGAGTACATTTGAGAGAAAATACGTTTGTAAGTAAGTGTATCTCTAATTTAACTGAAGTACATGGTTTGTTCACTTCGTCCACCGCGTCCACTGTCTACAGTAAAAGTTGGTGAGTGGGTATAGAGTTGGGTCAGTTTGAATTACAGGGTTATAGAAGGTTATTCAAAAAGAATGAACCAATATCATGACTCATTGCTTCAGTTCTCAAGCATCGTCAGTGAATGAGTGCTTGAGTCATTGACTATTTGAAAAAGGAGTTATCCAAGTTGATTGTGAGTATAATACTTGTGACTTGGCTGGAGTTGTGTATTATTGTTAATAAAATATGGCATAATAAAATCGGTTCAATTCTTTTTGAATAACCCTGTAGAATCAGTATTCTTTATGACTGATGCTTGTGCATGTTTTTGTAGCTTTTCTATTGCCATTTTTGTGAAACTCTCACATTTATAATTTACAACAAAAAGCAGGTTCTAATCATGATTTAACCGCTCGCTGTGATTTATCCTGTAGAGCTCTTACCGAGTGTATATGCACACTGTAGTTGACCTCATCCACGAGAGACACAGAGTTACTGGTAGGGTTGCCATACTCGTCTCGAGGTTCGATCTGCAGTGTGTGCTGTTGACCATATGTCAGCACCAGAGTTGAAAAGTGGTATGCAATCTTTGTTTTGGATGGCACCACCGTGCCTGTAACAAACACACAACATGAAATTTGATTCAGGACAAAACAATCAATGAAGGACAGAAAGAAACAAGCCCAAAAGTGCAATTATATACAAACAAAGCAAGCACATCAGTCAAAATGACAGACAGCAACAATCTTTTCTTTAAATAATATGGAATAGAGCTGAATTTAAAACTGGCTTTAGCACTCTAGTACACCATGTCCATAAACACAATTGACTAACAAGATGAAAGTTCTGGAAACTCTGTAGAACTCATACAAACACTTGACTAAATGGGGGAAAATGAACATCAGCTCTATTACATAATGTTTTCATCTGAAGGGAAACTTAATCAGAGCTAAACTAGATAATAGGCATGATTAGAACTGCATGTTGTGTTTGAGTCACGGTACCTGGTTGAAATATTTTATAATAGGGGCTGTATGCCACATTGAGCCCCCCCAGTTTAACAGCCACCTCATAGCGGCCTGCCTTGCGCACAGTGAAGGTCACTTTCACCACGTTGGACTCGGGTTCCTGAAGGATCTCCTGGGTGACAGGGATGTCCAGAGCCAGCTCTATGTGAGTGATGTTCACTCTCAAACCCACGGGTCTGTGAGCTGGAAATGGCTGGCCATTTTTATAGAAGAGCTAGGAGGAAAGACAGAAAATTAACATATTATAAGATACTTTCTAAAAACTATCTAAGAACTGTACAGCGTTATATTGGGTTTGTGTGTTGTCTTGTGTTGTCTGTCTGCACTGTTTGCACTAGGTTACACTCTATGCACTTTATGTAGCTTGTGTTGTGTTGTAGCTCTATGTTGTTGTTTAGTGTAGCACCAGGGTTCCGGAGGAACGTTGTCTCGTTTTTACTGTGTACCATTGTGTATAGTAGAAATGACAATAAAAGCCTCTTGACTTTACTTGATGAAGACTTATGTCTTATGCTTATCCCTAGACATTGATTTCGCAATACGAACATCTATTCTACGCTGTTGGGGCTGTTTGGCTTTCCTCTTCTACATATTCAACAATAATTTTGAACAAACAAGAGCATGCCTACCCAACCCTCGCTAATATAAATACCCTGTTTTTTTTAACTGTCCAAGTTTATTCTGTTTGTGTTTTATGGCCTAGTGGGAATATTTTATTTTGGGGTTTATGCCGTGTATTGTTCGCAAAATGAAAACTCCCCTGCTGATTTTGACTTATAGACTATTTGATATAATACAAAGCAGCTCTTAGCTCAAGTGGAAAAAAAGCGTGTATATGGTGGGAGAGGTGGCCGTATTTACAGCATGGTGTGGATTAAAAGCGTAAACATTTCTGTTCAACCAACAATCTCTCTCCAGTCTGTCTGTGCTGAGCATGTTGCCAAAGTTCTCAGTATCCAGATGTGCAAAGCTGATAAAAACAGTCCTGAAAAATTTTAGCTGTAACTACATACCAAGTATTAAACCAGAAGGGTGAATACTTAAGCAACCACAAGATTCTTCCTTTGTTTAATAACCCTTTTGTAACGAATAGGGAGAGATTCCCAATTCAATGCTAATGTAAATAATCGTATAAATTATTGATGACCTGAACACATTCTTTACAAATGTAGTCAAACCAATGTGTCTTCTTCGCAAAGAATCTGTTCGTGTCATGAACTAATAGTTTTTTGCATTAGCAGTTGAAAAACTAAATTGAATCCACAATGCCTGCTCACTTTTAACATAATGACGTAGCAGTGCTGATGATACCTGCACACGGAAGCTCATGGTCTGGCCAACTTCCTGTGGCTCCTTCCAGTCCCAGGAGACTTTGCAGGAGCGTGGGTCCAGGTAGTTCCCTCGCACATAGTCGTAAATGCTACGGTCGCCACGACGCCCAGGGTCCTCATTCTGCAGGAAGCTGACCACACGTGCTGCGAGCTCACATAGGAACTTAATGGTAAAGACGAATGCGATGATGGAAACGGTTATTCCACCTAAAAATGGTAGAGCGCTTCAGTCACATTACGTTCAATAGGAACAAATTCATATATAAAAAAAAAAAAATAATGAATAAACACTTTGAGATCTTACTAAGACAATAAGTGCTAAAAAATTATTTACAATGCATCATAAAGGCTGACAATGATTCAGCTGTTTGTTTGTTTAGGCAGAATACACCTTGCAGAAATAACATCATACGCCTTTGTGAATTTCGAACGTTCTAGGCACTTTATTTTATTGGTGTTCCTTCAAGGCAAAAACTCACCAATCACGTAAAACATGAGGTCCCTTATCAGAAAGCACAGTGCAACAGTACAGCCGAATATCAGCGCTCCAGCTGAAAGAAGAAACCATAAAGACGATGTAATCCTGTGACACAATAATCATGAACACTGGCCTCATTCACACCTAAAATCATCAAGTTCACTCCCCTGAAAGAAGTAAAGTGGGTGTGAGCAGCCGAGAGGAACGGCGCCAAGCTAAAGATTAGCATCCTACACACGTTCAGGCGTCAGGGTGTGGTGACCTCACATAACTGACATAACTTTCTAACACAAAGCCATCGATGTAATATTACATCAGAATGACCTGAGGCTAACAGAGTCTTTCTGACGCCAGTGAACTCACCGATGGACCACTTCTCATTTAGGCGCCTCTCAGCAAGGCTGTGCACCAGCTGAATCTCATAGTCCTGGTCTCTGCTACCCCGGGATGCTTGGAGGACCTTTATGCCTGTGGACAGCTTGATGTAGTCCTCATAGTAATAGCCCCAGGCTGCCAGGGAGAGCTGAAGCTGGCTGTCAAACTGAGCAAGGTCATCCAGATTAGTGCACCCCAGGGTCTTCAGACTATCAAGGAAAGAGAGTGAAGCAATGCTTAGTTACAAAGTGTACATCTGGCAAAATGGCCGACCGCTTTTTAACACTTAAATGCTCAGTGTTCCTGTTATACATTATCATTATGTTACACTCAATGACATTTCAAGAGGGAGAAGATAAGCGATTATCATTTAAGATCTACATAAGTTCATATTTAACCAGTTCAGCACCTACAACTACAGATTCATAGATTTTCAGATATTCATCTTAATGTGTTCACAGCTGTAGCAAAGTACACGGCCAAGGGGTTTTCAGCGTAGTCCAGAGGGGTTTAGATATGAGTTTTAAGAAAACTCCCCTCTTCTAAATGTGTCTATAAAAGTGAACATACCAGTATCTATGTAGCAAAACCATTATGAACCAGAAGAGGAATAACCCAATACAATAGCGTTTCTATCTGCACATAGACAGCATGCTCAGGAGACACTTTAAAACAAAGCAGGATGACAGCGTAGGTACTCACTGATTGGCTTACATTCGTAGCAGGCTTACAATCCAGTGCTTTTTTTCTTTCTTCCTTCAGTATATACCATCAAATCAAATGATTCCACCAGAAACTGCTGCATAGTTCACTCACTGTGTCACACAGTGTCGCTTCCAGACTTCGTTACGGTTTATCTTTGGAAAAATACTTTCTAACGACTCACTCTGGTGTGGGACGACATTATGTGCTCAATGTGGTGAAATGGCTCATGTCACACCGTATGTAACATAATTGTAGCAGAACTGTACACTGAGCAAACAGGAAAGACAGGAGCAGGCAGTGACAACCAGCACAGCACCCTGAACAAACCTGAATACAAACAGTCTTAGGCGTTAGATTCCTCATTTACTCACATCTAAACACAACATTACGCATAATCTCAAACATAATATAACCAGAGTAAGATTATACATAAGCACTACCACTGCTGTGTTCCCTGTGGCTAAAATATCCACAAATTTACACTATTAGTCGAATAAAGACGTATGGTGTATCCAATGAGTGTGTGAGAGAAGGTTGCGGCACTCGCTGCAGCACTGCAGAGCTGGTATGAGTGAAACAATGCTCGAACAGTCTCTGCTGCAGTGACCCTGTACACTGCAGCCGGCAGAGCTCAATGTCATTCAGCTAAAGAAGGGCTGTGCAGGCACTACTGCCCTCTTGTGGAATTAAATGCGAACAACAACAACATGGAGCGCCAAACAAATGATACTTCCTTGTCACTTTCCTGTGATTCATAAGGACCGGCGCGTCTTGAATCACTAATCTGAACATATGGTTGGTCTCACGTGTGGTAGTAGTGTTCGAGGCTCTGCGAGCACAGCCACTCCTGAAAGGCGAAGTCTCTCAGCAGGCGGACGTCGGCTTCAGCTATGTCCCTCCAGCGCCACTTTTCCTTTACCACCTCCTCCAGGCGAGTCAGCACACTCAGACTCAACTCTTCCAGAGACTGCACATCTGCACAATTAAATATCCACACAAATACAGAGCAAGAATTAGAGGAGCAATAGTACTATACTATTCGACTCCGGCTGAAATTTATTTAAGGATGATTTTTTCGCTTTTTTTTTTTTATAATCTCATGCTGTACAAGTGCCAGGAACTTCTATTCAATTCTGATGTGATGTATTTTGATATGATGTCAACAAACAAGCTCTTTAGACATAAAGGTACCAAACTTTACTTGTCCCTAGTGCATGTGGTGTACCTTTACTGTACATCACTAGTCCTTAAAATCCAATTATGCACATTTATATAATATGCACTTTCTGGTATAATGATGTATCTACCGATACAGAGAATGTAGTCATAATGATACTGTACCATACCATGCCAGCTAAAAGGAAGGAGCAGTGTTTGGTAACTGCATTTTCGATACATACCATCCGAAACCAACCATTCCTCACCTTCAAATAAATGCTTGTATTCGGACAGACTATGGCCTTGCAGCCATTCTTCAATCTGACTTTCTTTGCTCTTCTTCCAGCGCAGTTCCCAAAAGAAAATCCATGAGATTGAACAGAAGACTAATGTCAGTAAGAAGCGCCGGTCCATCAGACCATCTTCAGCCTCGATCAGACCTCTGCGTGGCTCAGAGATTAACAGTGGACATCATATCAGAGCCCCTCTCTCTCTCTTATATCGCTATTATCAGAAGACTTGTTTTCTTCTCAGGCTTCCTCACATGATGTCTTCAGTACTTGGAATCTGTCGGAGGAACACAATTTCCCGATTTATCCCGACACACATTCTGTTCAGAGATAGAAAATATTATCAAATCTAAATCCAAGTCTGTGAGAGGCAACCACAGTATCTTGTAAAGTAATGTAAATATTTTAAAAGCACACCGAGGTGGGTGGATGGTGTAATCCAGATGTATTCATTATGCATGAGCTACCCCAATGAGCAGAATACTTAGTTATAATTATCTGCCATCACGCCAGGGCACAGTTACTTCACATCATAAATACAACCAGGCACTGGAACTGGAGATCGCATTAGTTTCTTTAAAAAAAAAAAATTTGATTCAAATTGTGGCTTTAAGTCTGGACAAACTTGTGTGTTAAAAGCTCTCTCGCTGATGACAAACCGTTTTAACTTCTTTCTAAATATCTGGTTGATACATGGTGTGACATACTGGTGTCGGCTTTTACTGCAAATTTTATGCAAAACATCTGAAACACAAGGGCAGAGAGGAAAAAGACAGGTAGTGTCCTTTACTCTCGTTTATGATCTGGACTGGGTCGGTCTGCATACAAGAGAAAAAAAAAAGTCAAATCTAATCCTGCATTGCAGACCAGGATCAGACCAGTACATACTCAGATCCATACTTATACTTGCTGGTTTCAAGTATGGAGCATTTCTGAAAATCAAGTTCAGTCCTACTGATAACAAGTGCAGATAGTAAAGTATTGCAGTGAGTGGCAGGAGTCAGGTGGGTCTGGTTATATGGCTGGCTGAACAAAACCATGGTGGCACTTCACCTGCTCGCCCAGCAGTATTAACACCACACTGTCAGCCATATTAAACCCTGAACAACGAGTAAACTTAAAAGCTAATGAACAATAGCTATAAATGAATTCCTGATAGATACTCTCGTATAATTCGGGTCACGGTTAATTAGGCAAAAAAGCCAATGCTTAAGAAGACAACTTAGCCGTGCAGCTAGCTAACCCGAGTAGAAAAGAAAACATAGCTGAATGTAAAAGAAATAGCACAGGAAATCATAATATTTTACCGTCTGGAGCTGTGAACCCACCCGAAAGAGCAAGTCCTGTCTATTTCTATTTAATACCCGACAACAGAGCGGCACAACTCGCCATGTCTCGCTAATAGCCGTTAGCACTCCGTTGACAAGCGGAGGAAGTGCCCCGCCGTCGCGTCTTGATGACGCACTCGCAGACGCGCCTTCGTCAACATACACGAGGTTTCCTTCTTATTTTGCGCTGCTGTATTTTATTTTTAGAGATAAATCCGACATGGTGAGAGGTTATTTCCGTTTTTCATTCGTTAATCATGAAACATATTTACGTAAATGTTTGTTTCGCGTCATGATACGTTTTTTGACATTGCTTTCAAAAAGAAATTAGCACTAAATGTTGCTAAGCTATCTGTGTTTGCTGCATGGTTCCAGAAAATATATGGCAAAACGATTCAGGGATCTGATATGCGCTGTTTGTAATGTGATTGGTGTCCCATTTTTATTCTATCACTATTACTGCTGTTGGTTTCCCATCTGAACTTACATCGTTAATATACATTTCTGATTTCACTGTAATGTTTGTAGTTAAGTATGGCTAAACGATCAGCAGTAAAAAGGCAGCAAATAGTAAAGTAAATGTGCAAAAATAGTACTGGAAATGCAAAGGAGAGGATGTGTTGAAATTGTACAGCTGCACAGAACAGCAGCAGTAGTGACGTGTAACAGCAAATATCTTCCGAGTAAAGAGTGCAGCTTTAGCAAATGAATATATTGTGTACAACACAAAAGTCTGTAAAAGACAGAGGTTTGCAACCGCACCTGGAAAGTAGCTGTGGTTTATCTTGATGATGATGATGGTGATGGTGGTTGTCAGTACCCACTGAAGTGACCTGCCCAGGAATTTGCTCTTTGTGATTAGAAGGATTTCAAAAAGGATGTGATTTATGAAGGAACAGTCAACTCTATTGTATATGGTGAAATGTGTTAAGATTTGTGCTGTGTTTCCATCTTATTAGGGGAAACAGAAGAAGCAAAAATATGCTTCAATGAAAAGGATGATAAGTTTGAAGGACCAAAGAATGTAAGTCAATTTCATTAAAACCCTATTTCCTGACAAAATATTCAAAATACCATATATAGCTATTTGCAGAATAGTAAAAATGACACGTAAGCATACGGTGCATGCCAGTTCTAACATTTCTGCATTTTCTATTAACAAGACAAGAGAAAGATCGGCAAAAAATACAGAAAAAGAAGAAAGAAGATCCTGCAGCAATCAAAGAGCAAGAAGTGTAAGAATAACATTTGCGGTTTATTTCTTTTCATGGAAGAAGAAATACATTTTTTTCCAATATATCTTGTAATCAGTTGGATTAGTTACTTGACTTGATGAGTGACTATTTTTATCACGGCAGGCCAAAGTATCCCTCGTGTATGTTCTTCCAGTACAACACGCAACTTGGCCCTCCTTATCACGTTCTCGTAGACACAAACTTCATCAACTTCTCCATTAAAGCTAAACTGGATGTGGTTCAGTCGATGATGGACTGCCTTTATGCTAAATGTGAGTGATCGCTGTCTTTTTTATCTCACTAACTGCCTGGTTTTGAATCAGTGGCCGCTCTAAACTCGCACTGTATGTGCATTACGTTGGGTTTGTGTTCTTCAGGTATTCCCTGCATCACAGACTGTGTTATGGCTGAGCTTGAGAAACTTGGGATGAAATACAGAGTTGCACTAAGGTAACTACATGCAGATACACATTCTTAAATTCTTTTACAGAATATATTATTGTGAAAATACAAAATATTGTGATCGTGTTTTATAAAATGTATGTTTAATATTCACTTGTAAATGCTGTGGCAACTTTACTATTAATAATGTGTACACATTCACATCTTCATTCACCAGCCATTTAATCAAATCTACCTTAATGAGAAAAATGCCGACTAGGTAGCGTCATCCTAGATCATTGTATAAGATCATGGAGATGAGATCAAATGAGCTGCAGTCAAGAATTGTCTCCTAGGTGGGCATGAAAACATGTTTGAATAGTGCAAGGAATATGCAGTCAATCATACTGTCGGTATACTGTATATGTATATTTTTTTATTGTATGGAAATGTTACTTCTTGACATAATATTTTGTTGAATTGTTCGTATATAAATGACATTTTATTATACCACAGGCAGAGATGTATTTGATATTTTCAAATACGTATTTCAAATATAAGTATTTTGTAATTTGTATTTTATAGGGTTGATGAAAATGGCTTTATATTTTGTATCAAAATCCTATAGTTTTTTGTAGTTAAAAAAATACTGTAAAATACTTTTGTAAGAAGTGTACATGATGACAGCATAAAAATGCAGCCTCTGATTGGTGCCTACTCAGCAGTTTACCCAGAAAATCTATCCATATGTAAGAAGGAGTCTACGGTAAGAAAGAAATGATAATTGTTGAAATGCTAAAAGTTTTTTTTTACTTCCAAATAGGTGTCCAGCGATTGCTGAATTAATATTTTATTGCAGAATATTGTACCCTAATTAAAAAATATTATTTTCACATACATGTCCCTGTGACATGTATGTGAAAATAATATTTTTTAATTGGTTGCATGTGTCAGGTTTCTTGTGTAATTTAACCAGAGAAAAGCTGTCGCTATCCAACATTGTTTACTTAATCAGCTGAGTGGGTGTAATGGTGAATCGATACAGTAGATCAAATAGGCCAATTAATAGAAGGTTTGCGTAGAAATTTCATGCTCCCTTGTAAAAGTTTTTTATTGTTTTTAAAATACAGTAGTTTATCTTAATACACAATGTGGCTGCTGTATTTCGTAGTTTGATACACTTAATGTGAAGGTATTTGGTATTTTATTTTAAAATGCATTTTGATGTATCTTTGACCAACCCTGACCACAGGGCTCGTGAATTCTCATTTCGGATTGTTCAAGAGGTGCTGATTCAGTGTATTTAACAGTGCCATCTTTCATTTAAATTACAGGTTTATATTATTATCGTTGTAGTTCATTATCATCATTATAGTAACGTTCACAGGGGTTTGTATGGTGGCTGCCCTGCCTAATCCAAGACTAATGATAAATGCGCTTGCTTTGTTATAGATTATACTTTTGAAATAAAAAAAATCTGAAGTTTTCTTTAAGAAGATGCTTATTTCAAATATATGGAATATTAAGGACTTCAAAGTTATGTTTTATTAGTTTTTTTAGTCGGATTCAAAGCTGTTTATAGCTGCTACAATGGAAACTCATAATAGGAGCTCATTTAGGGAAATGTATTTATTGGGAGTTTTGTGTGATGAGTCTGACTGTTTTTGCACCGGCTGCATCTTTTATTTTTATTTATTTTTTGTTATTTTATTCTGTACGTAACACAGTGTGATTTTTAACACGAACTGTGAACAATATGAATAATAAGGTTGCCATTATTGATTCCTTTTAGACTTCAGTATGAAGGCTGCTTCTGTAAATCCCCCTATTTGATTAAATTGAACTGCCACAATGCTGTGTTTTTTAGAAAGGTGTAATATGCATTATTTCACCTGATTTTTAGTACAACTGCAAGGATATCGTGGATATATTCTGTTTCACCGTATGGCTTTCATTTTCCTTTGTCTTTTCTTTGTAGAATAGCCAAGGACCCACGTTTTGAACGCTTGCCATGCTCACATAAGGGAACATATGCTGATGACTGTTTAGTCCAAAGGGTAACTCAGGTAAGGAGGCATCACCTTCTGTCAGTTGATCTTCATCTCCTGTTACAAAAGACATTAAATAAATTAAGAGAAGCATTTAATATTCTTTCTTCATCTTCCTAATTAGCATAAGTGTTACATCGTGGCCACAGTGGACAGAGACCTCAAAAGGAGAATTCGGAAGATTCCAGGAGTCCCAATTATGTACATATCCAATCACAGGTAACCAAGCAAACAAACGTCTGCATTGTTTATTTGCAATTTATCTGAGAAAACCGATGCATCTTTTGAAGCACTTGTTGCAATTGGACACTAGAGGGCGCATAGTTCGTATAAAATCATTCAGAGCATTGATAAATAAAATTTTACAAACGCACTTTTGGGAAAATATAAAGAGTGCAATAAGAAGTTGTATTAATTCTGACTGCATTGTTGAATCCAATCAGTAAAGTTTTTCCATTTCCTATTCTATACACACTGTCAAACATTCAGTAGATACAAGGAAACTCTCAGGATGCAGCAGTGCTGTTTGTACAGAAAATGATTGCGAATATTAAATCCTTTTTACATTTGTTTATTCAACAGGTATAACATCGAACGCATGCCAGATGATTACGGTGCACCAAGATTATAGTACAGCAATGATGGAATATATAACTATTCAATCTTGTTTTGGATTCTGTAATAAATCAGAGCGTTGTATTCTCAACATCTTGCACATTTGTTAGTTTTTCTCTTGTCTTTTTTTTTTTTTTGCCAATTATATGGGTTTATTAAAGTAGTATGAATATGTGGATTATCTGTTGTCTGCTTGTGAAATTTATACTGGCATGCTGTGTTTAGCTCACTGTCTGAGCCCAGGAGGAAATTGAACACTGTGACATTAATAAGCCACTTCAACCTAATGACCTGGAGAACATTTGTACAGTGAAGCAGCAATGAAACTGCTCGTGCATTTAATAGTAATTAAATATCGTGGTGTGATTTTCAACATGAAATGCAGACAGTATTAATAAAAAGCTTACCATTACTGATTCCTTTTAGACTTCACAATAAAGGCTGTTTCGGAAAAGTGCACTTTTTTATTAACTGCCACAATGTTATGATTTTACAAAAGGTTTAATATGCATTAGTTGGTTTGCAGATTTTTTTTGAGTTTAAATACAAGTACAAAGGTTCTGGGGGGTTGTTTCTTTTTGGCCATATTGCTTTAATTTTCATTTCACTTTTTGTTCTACAATAACAAAGGACCCTCACGTAAGGGAACATATGCTGATGACCATTTAGTAGCATTTAGTAATTGGGTGTGGTATCTAAATCTTTATAGATGAATAGATAGATTTGCTATATTACCAAAAGTTTGCAGACACCTGGTCATAAGTGTGGTATGTGCTTTTTGAGCGTCACATTCCACACGTCCCAATTTGCTCTTATAATTCCCTCCATTCCTCTGGGAAGATGTTCCACTAGATTTTGGGGTGTGCTTGTGGAGATTTGTGCTTATTCAGACACAGGGGTGATAGTAAAGTTAGCTACTAATGTAGGTGAGGAGGCCTGGGGTGCATTCAGCATTTTAATTAATCCTAAAGATGTTCAATAGGGTTGAGCTCAGAACTTTCACTCCAACACATGTAATGCATATCTTCATGAAGTTTGCTTTGTGCACAGTGGCATTGTCATGCTGGAACAGGTTTGGGTCATCAAGTTCAAGTGAAGGGAAAATGTCATGACACTGCATCCAATGACACCTTGTACAATTGTGTGCCTTCAGCTTTGCCATAACCGTTTGGGAAAGAACAACATATGGATGGGAAAGTCAGGTGTTCCAATGATTGATTAATTGATTGATTGATTCAGAGAGAGAGACCGCATAGTACAGGTACACAGCAACGAATTGCAGTTTAGCATCTAGCAGAAGTGCAAATAGCAGTTGTGCAAATTGACAAGTGCAGATAAATATATAAATGTGTGTACAGCATACAATATATATGTACAACAAATAAATATAAAGGCAATTGTAGTGAAAAATGTACAGAAGCTGTAGAGTAAGCACAACAAATAAGGCTGAGAATTTAAAAACCTTTAATAATTATTATTATTGTCAATAAGGTATTTCAAAAGATTGTCATGACTGCTTATTTTTAGATTTAATAATAATAATAATACACTGCTCTTAGTCACAGTGCAGGCTCAATTAAGAGCCCAGGCTGCAGGATCTGGCCAAACCCTGGCTGAACTCTAAAAAGAGCTGGATTCGATTTGTAATGCACTATTCAGGGTACACATGGCGTTATTTTACACCCTAGATAGTGCACCTAACAAGGGAGTAGTTAGGGGATTTAGGATTCAGCCTGGTGTAATCCGTTTAAGCGGCGCATGCGCAGTGGAGCGAGTTCTGGGAGGGTCGAGGCGGCGTTGACTGTAACCGGCGTTAAAACCGCACCAGTGTCTGGATAACGGTGTTCCAGTGAAGGAAGGACTCGCGGCTTTAATAACACATGACTGGGGGAAAGATAAAGGAAATATGGGACTGGTTTAAAACGTGTTTGTAAGTAAGAGGAATTCCAACGTGTGATTTATTCCGCTTGGAGCTCGAAGTGATGGACCTCGGGGAGAGACTGAGCGTGTTATTGTCGCCTATGGGCTCGCGTTTTGTCCTGGCTTTCGGACACTTTATGCTTTTTGTCTAAGAACAACACGATTTTATTCGTTTTTTTGTTTTATTTATGGTGCTTTTCGTAAGGGGGCGGAATAAAAGCAGAACCTCTGCTACCTGTCGTGTATCTTTCCTTAAAGAAACTCGGAATATCCGGTTTTTTTCCCTCATTACAAAAATATAATTCCATTGAATCTCTATTTTTTTTTTATTATTATTTTTTCAGACTGCGTTTCCACAAATGTGTAGTCTTTCCCCCCCTTGCTGTGAGTGGATAATGATGCAGGTAACTCCTCCAGGTGTGTTGCTATGAGCCCTAGATGCCAGTCACGTGTTGTGGGCGTGTCCATCCCTGCGCGTCTCCAAGGAGACAGATAGACAAAGCAGGAATTGGCATCTGCCAAAATCAACCCAAGTCAAAGGTTCCGGGGATCGCAATGCTGCGGCCTGCCCTCAGTCTGGACGAGGTGGAGGAGAGGGACGAAGAGCAGGAGGACGACGGAGAGGAAGATCTGCGTGATGGAGGGATTCTGTTCATAGTAAACCGGGGAGGCTTACCTGTCAATGAAGAAACGTGGGAGCAGATGTGGAGGCACGTGACCCGGATTCATCCCAGAGGAGAGGAAGTGGAGAAGAGGATCAGGGGAGCCACTGACCTGCCCAAGGTCCCTTAATCTCCTTATACCTTCCTGTATATATTTTTTTCTTCTCTTTTCTACATCTACTTTATTATTTATATAAGCCACAGTTTGTTTCACAGTGCTTTTTTTTTTTTTTTTTATTTTATACTTTCCTGTTTTGAGCTTGAGCTTGAGCTTGAATATCTGGGCTCTGTATTTTTTCATGTTCTCAGAGTGTCCAAATGGGTTTCCTTCAGGTTCTCCAGTTTCCTTCCACCTCTAAAACACATGCTCCTGAGTGTGAGTGTGTGTGTGTGTGTGTGTGTGTGTGTGTGTGTGTGTGTGTGTGCCCAGTGATGAACTGGCATCCCTTCCAGGTTGCCCATGGATCTTCACCAATGATATAATCCTTATATAGTCTCAATTTTCAATGTTTAGTTTTCTATTCTTATTTTCATTTATAACTTATCCTGCTTCTTTCTCTATTCAGTCCCACACCGTATTCATTTTAGTCCTGTAGTCTTTGACAGTCTCTCCTCTATGTCGATTGCATATATTTCGTTGTATTTGTCATCTATTCTTCTTTCAGCTATACCTTTTGTATGCGCCTTTTATCTGTTGTCCTTTTATATTCTCAGCCTTTTGGCATTATTAGAGATTCTTAAACATGATAATGCAAAGACGGTATCATCATGTAATGTTTGGGCATGAGCGAGTTACAGAAAAAAAAAACCCAAGTCTGAATATCTAGTTTCTTAATATTCACTCAAAATCTGTGAGAATATAAAGATGTTGTTCTGGTCTTTGCCTACTTTTAGTCTCCGATGACATGAACTTCCAAAAACATCTATATTGATATTGATTTGACTATCACTCACATACACATTGCTGTATCCATTTCCACATGATCAGAATCGGCACACTTTATTGATCTCGAAGGGAAAATTATTTGATTATCTGCACATTGCTCACCCTCACCCACAAGCTGCACAGATCTAAATGAATGAAAATGTAGACGTATCCAATCAAGAATTGAATACATTACAGCAGTGCATAGCAAGCCACTGCTTTAAAATGGATAAGATGATTCAGTACCAGGGTCAGGAAAATGTACTGTCCATTAACAAATTAACACACAGTACATCACATGAGCGTCCTGGGAGTCAGATGACAGACTGCTGACTATGCAGAGAGACGGGTATGATGTGAGCGGTTGGAACATCATGACATCATGCTTTTTACATGCCCTTCTCTCAAAAGACACGAAATCCTGAGTAGAGGGTTTCACATTTAACACGTATAAACTTTTACTGCACATAGCGAATAGTCTTGAATCCTGAGTAACAACTTTAACCCCTAAGGACACGTTATTTATTCAAGAGCTCTAAAAAAAGATACGCTTTAAATATTGCTGAGTTTGGAAAAATGAAGTATCCTGTGCCAGACTTCCTGGCTCCTTTGTAATTCAGTTTTCAGTATAGATTTACAGAGAGTGTACCGTCTAGACCAATTGCGATTAATACAACAATAATAGAACATATCTTTTCTGTCAAATGCACCAATGTTTTGTTTCATTCCAGGTTTTATGTTTAAACAGATACGTACTGTGATTTTGACAAAAAAAAAGGGCCAGAAGGTTAAACACGTAGCCAATGTGACAGATCCACTTCCTTTTAAATGCTGGCTCTGTGCACGTACTCAACGTCTCTTTGTTAATGTCATTCCTTTGCAAGTGAGCAATTAGGATTCTGGCCATGAGTTTTGCCCTGAAGAGCGGATTTGCTGTCAGAGCGAATGAGATGTTCTGCAGCTGCACTCACTACACCCCCGTGTTAATGGCGTGCCTTATCTTTTTAATCCCTCAGATTCCTGTACCTACTGTGCCTACATACCAGCCAACCACCAGTATTCCACATCGCTTGGAAGCCATACAGAAATACATCAGGGACTTGCAGTATCCTTCTTCCAATATTCAACTCGACACATTTAATGGCACCCATTGATCTTGCAGCTGTAGATTTAGACCTAAAACATCTTGAGTGCTTTGAGTTTAATTTTGTTCCACATAAATCTGTGGTTTCTGGATGTGTGTGTCTGTTTCGTTAAAGTGTATTTAACTTAACAGTATTTAAACAGATACAATCATACTGGAACCCAATTTTTCGAGATCAAAAAGAGCAGACCTCTCACAGCGTGAGTATCTTTCCTTTTCGTTTTTTCCATTCTTTGTTATTCAAAACCTACTGTTACGAAGATCCCGTACTCCCGTAGAATTTTCCAAATACACAGCATCATGTATACATTCCAGTTTAATTCAGTTTTATTTGTATAGCATTTTTAACAATGGCCCTTGTCCCACAGCAGCTTAGCAGAGATTAGAGGTGATGACAAGGACTTTGGGTCTTTTCTCTGCCCAATTTAGGCAAATTTGTGCCCAGTGTAGCTTCAGATTTACGTTTTTGGCAAAAGGCAGTGGCAGCCAATGACCACTAGTAGTATATTTTCAAAGTGTTGTGCATTCTAAAATGCTTTTCTCATGACCATAGTTGTAAAGGGTGGTTGTTTACATTTCTATTAACTTGAACTATTCTGGTCGTTTTATTCTGACCAATAGTATGAGCTTGCTGGATGTTTTTGTGCTTTTTTACATTATTCTGTATGCAAATGGCCACATTAAAGCCACATAGATCACACTTTTTTCCTGTCTGATGTTTAAAAAGAATAACATGAAAAAGCTTTTGACCTGTATAAATAATTGCATGAATGTACAACTGTTCCTAATAATGTGGCTGGAGAGTGTACAAATCCGCTATAAATAAATTAACAGCATAAATTTAAATCCCATAGTGGCCCAAGCTGGTTTATGCTGGTTTGTGGTCTTCTGGTTACTTTAGGCCCCAGCATAGACCGTGCTCATCATTATTGCTGGTACAGTTGGTCTTCCTGGTAGAAACAGGATGGTTGTGTTATAATGCTTGCATTATTCTGGAAACACTCATCCGAGCTGTTTTTAGGAAGGAAATTACAAGCATGTGAATAGGTTTTATTTTCACATGAGGTTTCATATCTTTGCAAGAGTCTTGTTCCTGTTGCTGTTTCTGGCCTGCTGAGAAACATGCAAAGGAAACAGCTGAGGATGTTTAAGGATTGGCTGATAATTCTTACATGGCCAATGACATCAGCTGAAGGAAATTCGATTTCAGCATCATATTACACTAGATGTGTGTCATCCGCTGTAAATGTCAGTGTTTTATTTTTAATGCAAGATGTTTTGAGGGTTTTTTTTGGGGGGGATTTTAAAGACCTTTGCTGAGAGCTCTGTCTCAGTTCCACATTCAGCATTTTTATATGTTTATTTACCTTTCATTCATCATGAGCAACTGCTTCATTCAGGTCAGAGGTATTTAAAATGTAAAGTCTTATCATTGGGAACAATACAGAAATACACCCTTGACTAGATGCCGCCCCAAAAACAGGACACGGCACACAAACACACTTTGGAGCAAATGAATGTGTTATCGAGGGGAAAACTGAGTACAGGAGATAACTCAAGCAGAAACCTTTGTTCCGGGTAACAATAGATAAAGCTGAGCATGTTGATATTTGAGATCACTGTCTGTTTCTGCC